>NC_052626.1:53640148-53797648 GCF_016161935.1 Mauremys reevesii
TAAAATCTTTTCCCCTTTTTACAATGGTTTACAACTTAAATAATTTAATACAACAGTAGTTATATTTTTATTGCAAGCATATAAAACTTGTACCGTAAGTCCCTTCCATGCAATGCATTAACCAAAAAACTGACAGAGAAGAAGGGGAGCTGATGATTACTAAAACTGTAATTCAGTCTTGATATTTTGAACATGCCATAAACTGCTTCTGCTTCACTTGCATACTGTAGATACTGTCAGAATTTCTCAAATGAACTCCTTCATTGTATTTAATCTCTCCTTAGCTGTTATTTTACTGTATCTACTATAGAAACAAAAAGGACTTCATATTTCATACAGCACCTTCTGTAGAATGATCAGCTAGTGGTCCAGTGGAACAGGCACAGGAGTAAGAGTCAAGAGATACAGATTCTCTTCATAGCTCTGCTGTTGACTCGCTGTGAGACTTCAGGTAAGTCAGACAGGCAAGTTGAATGAGGTATGTAAGGACATGCCTAAATTTACTCCCAATGATGTAAAGTGTGCTCAAGTGCCTTGCTGAATCAGGGTCTTGGTTTTCAGAAGTGCTGAGCACCTGCAGCTCCTATTGCTTTCAGTTGTAGTTGGGGGTGTTCAGCACCTCTCAAAAACAGGCCTTTAAGCTCTCTGGTGCCTCAGTTTCCCAGCCTGTAAAATGGGGATAATAATACTTATCCACTTTAGTCAAGTGCTTTGAGATCTACAAAAGAATAGCAGAATCCAAGCACAAAGTATTATTGTTATTGTAAGTACCATAGGATCTCTGAGAGTTCATGCCTTTATGTCTGTTTGAGTGTCTTTTATGGGACTTTATATCAAAACAAATGGTTGTGTCTGTATGTACAAAACACTTCACTATATTTGTAGGAATAAACACAGCCTGCCCCTGTTTAGATTCCTTTGCACACAATATTAATAAAAATAATAAATATTAATCTAATCTTTTGGTAAAAGGAAGTGTAATGCCCTAATGATTTGTAAATGCTAACAATTTGTGTCAGAAATAATGATTCTAGGCAACATATACATACTTATTTAAAATGTAAGGACGAAGGTAACTAAGGTTAACTTTGAAGTATATTCTTCATGGTTTTCGTTGTACGTGCTATTTTATTCTGCAAAACAACAACATGGGAAAACCTTTGTACTAAGATTTTTAATAGTCAGGAATGTATAGTTTTTTCTAGGTACAGTGTTAGAATTTCTAAAGCCTAATATGAGAAAGGAATGACCTCAAAAATCATGTCTTGATGGGCTTGCAAAAATAAAATACATAATTAGTTCTGTAATTGCAAAACTCAGTAGTCCTAATATTATTATTATACAGATCATTGTTTACTCCCTCTGCATATGTGATTAAGATATCACATAGTAGATGGAATCAAGCATTTTTAATTTTAAAACTGATATCTTGAGCAGAAATTCACAATAACTTACACTGCTACCTTCCATCTCACCTCCACTCCCAATAATTTACAATTAATCCACACACACAAAAATCTAAGTTTAAGAACTGCTGCCCTTCTGTCCAAAGTGCCACTTGCCTTCTGGAGTAAAAACAATACAGAAACACTTAAATATCCCTCTGCATATTCCCAAAGCAAGAATAAATTACTTCGTTGAGTGGGAGGATGGAGTTGAACTATTATGCTCGTGACTGCTGGGGAATCAACACATTCAGCTGAAAAAGTGGAATTTTCTATTTATCCAAAAGCCTGATAAAGTGCAGACACACTGAAATTAGTTCTGCACACTGTCTCCTAATGATGTCAACCCTGCCTAGATAGATCATACATTTTGTAGGGTGAAGGGTCACAGACTATGCTCTCTTCGGTTTGATTTTTTCTCAATATGGTAATCATGCAATGTTCAGATGAATTATTGTGATCACAAGAATATTAGACACCTAGATTAAACAACAAAAGTAACTAAAAGTCTTTCCCCCCCAAAAAAGTGTATGGGTATCATTAAGTTAATAGGTAGGTAGGATACTGGACTGGAAGAACTGTGTGAAAGGAATCTTGGTAGTTTCAGTCCAGTTCATGGTGGATGGATTTTTGCTAAACAAAAATATTCCAGATCAGCTATAAAAACAATGAGCTGAAGATTACTGTGTAGCATGAGTGGCTGTATGAAATAACTTTCAGTGTCCAAACCAGAGGTTGCACAATGGATCAGTTGAATAATGTTTGATATTCAGTCACAAAAAGAGCTATATGTGAAGTATGTCGCATTCACTTCTCTATTCATTTGACTAGCAAGCTTGGAACCCATTTATCAGTACTGATCATTTTCATTAGAATGATGCAAACTATGAGTCTGATTCTGTAACCCTCTGGTCACATGTATACTCCCAGTAGGTTCAGTGGGGTTACTCATGCTAGTAAGAAATTGTTTGTGGAAGTGTTCGACGATCAGCTCATAAATGCTTATAAGTGAGAAGATGCCCTTTTAGAATAGTTAATATTAGACCGATATAGATAAGGTTACAAAATATCTAAAGAATACTTTGGTCCCAAAATGAAAATGTTTAAAAGTCATGTGTTACCATTGGCTCCTTACTGTATAACAGATCCTGAAATCAATATGCTGCACTGGTTCAGTAAATGTGTCTCTTAACAAGTTAATAAAACAGTGATCCTCACATAGTCTTTCCATCAAACTTTCAGGGGAAAAAAATGAGAATATTAAATGCACTAGGATAGGGAAGATCTGCTCCATTTGCTCTGCAATGATAATCTGTTACAAAAGAGGATTTTTATTATTAATTCTTTGCCTTCTGGGGATATTATAATTTCCTAGAATGTAGAAATGCCTTAAGCACAGCAATTTGCTGAGCTAGACTGAATTTCAAAATGTTTCAAATGAGCTGATAAACAACTGCATAATTAGCCATTATTTGATCAAGACTGTACATTACAGATACCCAACCGAACGAGCCAATGGATAGGTAAATTGTGGATATTGTTTTAAAAACTAAGAGCCAGTATTATATTTTGACACGCATCACAACTTTTCTTGTAAAGAATTAAAAAGCACACTTCTTATTTTTTCTTTAGAAATGCAGATTATTCTATCAACTAAATCCTTTGGGTCTTAATCATTAAACACATACTTCGGTGGATGAATAATGAGGAGTTTATGGACAGAATATAACTCATGCACTAAAAGCGATTAGATTGAAAGATTTTTTTTCAATTAAGTAGTTACAAATCCACTGCATACACATTATACTCAAGACCTGATGTACTTTCTGGCAAGCCGGACATAAACTCAGTTGCATGGTCCTTGGATTCTATAGCACTTTGCTGAGGCAGCTTCATTTTTGTTACAAAATGGAAGTTTTTCATGATTACAAGAAGGAATAGTACAATCATTATAGTATAAAATACATACAATATTTATAATGACTACACAACTCCAAGTAGACTGTCACTGGAGGTTTTGGCAATTAGCTAGGGGACTTTTCAGGGGTCAGTTTGAGACTGTGGAATAAGCACCCTAGCTTGGCTTGTCTCTGCTAAGTCTTCTTATAACCGAACTATTTAAGTATAGCTAATGTACAGCTAACCTTAGATCTGTGGTTCTAGTAATGTTAGTATATTTAGATCTATGTTTCTCCTTACCACGCCTGCTTCCCAAGAGGTATTAATGTAATTTGATGTGAGCAGGAATCTTCCACCCAATGTTTTCAGCTGAGGAGAAGTTGGAAATGGATCAGCTGTATGGTTACGATCAGAAAAGTGACTACATAAAAATGGCACCTTTTTACTCAACAGATCTGCTCCTTGTGTGGATTGTATTTGGCTTGTCTCTGCTAACTTTGAAAGCCTTTAATGAAAGACCGGTCCTTAAACTTGTCACTGTGGCAGGACTAAATATTGCCCAACTTGGACCACAGGCCTAACTTAATGTTAAGGGGTAAAAAGAAGGAAGCATCTATCTAACAGTGTGATTACATTAAAAAAAGAGAATTGTTTAAAGCTGTTCAGGAATGTGGAATATTAGCAGTAGCCCTGGACAAAGGTGGACATTAGTGGGGACAGGTTAGCTAGCAGAGTTTAGGTGGGGCAGTCAAAGGTGCATGAGAAAGGCAATTAGATACCACCCTATATATGTAATAGTAGGTATGTGTACAAACACACACACACTTTACAGATAAAAATATGTTGTTACTCTTTTTAGCACTGCAGAACCAATTCAGCTAAGAGGTAGTACATCAGAATCTATTCTGGCCCACACAAATATTATCTAAGGGCCACAGTATCTCCTCAGCAGGCAGATCTCCCTCTGCCTTAATGGAAGTGTGAGAGTGCTGCCTCAGTGACACCTTCACCCCCACTTAGTGGAATCCTCTGGAAAACCCTCTGTTGGAGCCCTATGAGGTAGGTGCTCACAGAGCTTGGGAGGTGGGACGAAGCTTTTGAGAGAGAAAGAACTAGCACTTTCTTCATAATCTTCTCCTGTACCATAGACTCACATGGAAAATCCATGTAGACCCTTGAAGTTAAATAAAGTTGGAGATGTATTAACTCTCTCAAGATAACCTCTACTGAGCAGCCTCAAGTGGTCCCAGCATATAGCAGCAAAAGTTCAAGGAGTCATGATGGTAGGTGCGGGGAAGTAGTAGAACTGCTGAAGGAAAGCAATCCATACAGACAGGTCTTCTTGCTTTGGGGGACTCTTGCCTCTGGATCCCACCAGGATCTGAGGGATTGGAAGGCCTCTTCTAAATTTAATGCCCCCTGTAAGCCCTTATCTCTAAGAGGGACTAATGAGGTTAGTCTTGCAGAGGTTTCCTGCCTCTCTGGCCCCAGTGGTTTCTCTGTAGGAAGAGATGATGTAATCTTAAGTTCCATTTGCAGAATTGTATTGAGTAAGGCTGCAAGCTCTCCAAAGAATGGACCCTGTCTTATCTATATGTATTGTGCCTAGTACATTGTTGGCACTACACCATATAGCTAATCTAGCTAAGGTATTTATGTAGCACCTACAACTGTTTCAGCTAAGTGATGCACAAAGTTAAGGAGCGTAAGAGCACAGATCAAAAAGAAGAATGAGATGTAGTGTATACTGAAGCCTTTAAAAAATTCCAATAAATACATACTTATAACAACATTCTCACCTGGTGCCTGAAATGCTTAAAACTGCAGTGTGGAACATGCTACAGTATAACAACTGAGATGTACTCCTTCAGTTTTAATAATGCTATCTGGCATCCAATTAATCCCTAATACAATTTTATCCTTTGTGGAATTTTGAAAGAAGTAAAATGTAAAACAGTCAAAATAGTTAATTGGACCCTTGGGGGGCGGGAGGAGGAACACATGGATGAACTATTTAACTTTGAAAAAATGGCTATGATGAAGAACCTATAGTATTTCTCATAAAGCTTTTACCAATGCGGGTTTAATGTATAATATGAAATATATTAAATGCAAAAACTAGTATTAATGAAATTCAGAGGCTGAGAAAGCAAGCACTCAAAAGTCAGGAAATTCTAAAAGTTAAAAGTTGTTCCCAGATTAAATTTGGAAACAATGACCATTCTGCATATTTTATGGTATACCTTAATTGCAGGCTATAATGCTGTTAACCAAAAAAATGGAAAAGAAAATGCTACATATTGTAGGGTAACACTATCCTCAGTTACCCAAATGGAACTGATTGGAGAAACTGGCCAAGGATGGGGTAGTGTGTCTGAGTAACCAGTGTGGGAACAACCTTACCTTTTGGAATTTGCTGACTTTTGATTCCTTTATTTCTAAACCCTGCAGTGATGTTAGTTTTTTGTTATTTAATTTCCCTCTTAAAGAAAGAAAGAAAAAGAAAAGTGATTTATCAGCTATAGTTGTGTACTGTGCTATTTTTACCAGTGGTACTGATAAGATGCTTTAAACAGATGCTACTTGGGTAGCACTTGTTGCTAAAGTAATCTAGAGCTGGGCCTGGACTAAAGGAGTTAAATTCTGGGCCTATTTTAAGTCAATGGCAAAACTCCCATGGACTTCAATAGGACCAGGATTTCAACCAAGAAGCACAAGAACGCTCCCAAGAGTGTACAATAAAGCTCATAAGTACTGTAGGCTAATTCTGCAAATCTTATTCAGACCAACTTATTCAGACCAACTTACCGACTCAGCTGGTGTCAGTGGGAGTTTGGCTGGTGAAGAAACTGCAGGATTTAGCATTAGTCCTTGCTTAATTTGATTCATGTGTATTGTATGTGTGTGCGCAATTTCCCTTTATCTATTTCAGTAGTCCCCAACCTTTTTCATCTGGTGGGTGCCAGACGATGAGCCACGGAGGACCGTGGCGGCAGACGAGCATCCGCCGAAATTCCACCGACAAGCGGCAACGTCAATAGGCGTTGCGGCTGAAATGCCGCTGACAAGCAGCGTCATCCGGCAGCATTTCAGTGGCGACGCCTCTGTCTGATGCAGCTTGTTCGGCGGCATTTCGGCGGATGCTCGTCCGCTGCCCAGTACGTGGGTGCACTTAGATGCCCTGGCGGGCGCCGGGGCACCCGTGGGCACTGTGTTGGGGACCCCATATCTATTTCCTTTACTCTAACCCATCTTCATGAACAAAAGGACTCTCAAAATTACGGTTCATACCAGTTTTCCTTACTCAAAAATAGGACAATACTGGCTAAGATTCTTGCTGCTCTGTTACAATTTGATCCTGTAGTCTTCATGAAGACAAAACTTTTACTGAATTCAATGGGACAGATCCTGTGATGTGTTTAAAATGTGCTCAGCACATCATGGGAAGGGAATGCAGAAGGATTGCTTTCAGCAAGTTCTATGCTTTTCTGGGACCATCTAGTTATCATTTGGTCTCTGTCTTAAGCAGAGCAGGGCCAGGCTGGCTGTGAACAGTCCCTAAGGTGTGAACCTGGCACTTGGATCTCTGGGAAATCATGCCCACTTTTCCTCTACACTGGGGCAGGGCGGACATGGTAGGAGATGATGTATCTACATTAATAATGGTTTCCTCTGCACAGGGAGAATCCTTCCAAGGCTGGATCCACCAGGTTTATGGCTACTTTGTGCTAACAGTCTTGAGCAAAGTGACTACAACACAGCTGAAAATCTGGGCCAAGGACTGAGCTCTTAAGGAAAATATAATCCGACTTCATTGATTGATGTCATAATGAACAGCATCTCTCTATATTAACATTAAATTGTGATCAGAGACAGGAAACAGCTGAGCAGCAGTTATTATTCTACCTCTTCATCGCAAAGTAAATTAAAAATGCATCCCATTATAAACCAGATTAAAGTGGAATGCAATTCTTTTAATACTTATTAAAAAAATATGGAACCCTTCCCATTTAATGCACCGAGACACAAGACTGTCCTCTCTCCTTTATGTTATCTGCACTTTGGCTACTACTATCAGAAATTCCTCTGCCATTTATGTGTGTGTGTATGATGATAGCTTAAAATATTTCTAGTGTGCGATGTGATTACCGTAACATACCCCTATATACAGATCTAATGCTTTATTTACTTCAACTTAAAACATCTCTGGAAATCTTTTTATCATTAATGGACAAGTTCCATTTCACTGATACATCCATTAGCTGCCATGGATAATTCTGATCTGATTAAAGGATAACCATTTAAGTCCACTAATTCGCATATTAAGTACTGAGCATTGTTAAAGACCTTACATATCTATACACATTATCCTTGATAGAAGACAATAAATGAGATCTTAAATAGCAGACAGATCTTCTCTTGTCTAGATTGAGGAAAATGAGTGCTATAAAAATGACCATATTGCTAATAAAATACTATGCATTTATCCAGTAGTGGTGCTGAAGGACTGTATTATTTACTGTGGAATTACAAAACCCTACAGATTTCTCTTAAAAAGGTATTTTTGATTTTTTAAAGATATTTAAAAATTGTTTAAGATCCTATGCACAGACTTTTATATTTGCTTAAAATATTTTAATATTATATTCTTGCTCCACTTAGCTGGTAATTCTGAATTCAAGGATCTGCATTGGTTGGTATTACAGTCACTTAAAACAGTGGTGTATTACAAAGCTGTGATGCCATCAGATGTCACCGAGTGCAAAAAACTGGAACAGGTGCCCAGCAGAAAATCCACAACCAGAAAGGGGAATGAAAGGCAAAAATTATCGACCCCAATAATGCCTCCTCCAAATACCAAAGAAAAGCAGCTATGCAGTCCTTAAACAACAGAGCTGTGGAAACGTGTTCTAGGTTTGCACCAACAGTGTGATGTTTTGCTTTTACATGATTGTAGGGATGTGTGTGGGCACTAAGGGCTGCTCTAAATTATGCCAGCTGGAACAATTCCCTAAGGATTCTTGATTAGGCCTAACAGTGTGTTTGCGCCTAACCATTTTCACCGGTGGAATGTCCATCCCTGCCCCAGGAGGCTTCCTATGTGGAGGTGGTAGGCATTGTTATTTATGCTAGCTCTACATTAATAACCTGCTGTCAAGGGAAATTCTTGGCTTCCCCTTTTAGGGCAGCTTTGTTTTGCTCATATAGTTGAAAGCAACTAGGGCTGAGGATCCGGTCCAACTATAAATTATGGCAATGTAGAGCTCATTCCTCCCTTAAGGAACATCATATAAAATAAATATATTACTAGTTGTGTATACTCAGTCTCATGCAGAATAGTGCCAGTCAATTGAAAAGTAAAAGATTATAACCTCAACTTTAACCATTAAAACAACTTCCCATTTCCAATTTTGGGTTCCAGATTTTGAGCTATTACAAATTAAGAATTATGGGTCTGTGTCGAGGACCATATTGAGGTTTACTGGCCTGCAGAGTAACTATAATACATATTAACAGTTTTTCAATTACTTGTGAAGTTTGCATTCGATCCTCCTTTAAAACCAACCTCTAGCATACCTTTTAGGGCTGTCAAACAATTAAAAAAATTATTTGTGGGATTAATTGCGCTGTTAAAGAATAATAGAATACAATTTATTTAAATATTTTTGGATGTTTTCTACATTTTCAAACATATTGATTTCAATTACAACACAGAACACAAAATGTACAGTGCTCACTTTATTTTTATTACCAATATTTGCGCTGTAAAAAAAATAGTATTTTTCAATTCACCTCATACAAGTACTGTAATGCAATCTCTTTATCATGAAAGTTGAACTTACAAATGTAGAATTATGTACAAAAAATAACCTGCATTCAAAAATAAAACAATGTAAAACTTTAGAGCCTACAAGTCCACTCTGTCCTACTTCTTGTTCAGCCAATCGCTCAGTTTGTTTACATTTTACAAGTTTGTTTACATTTGCAGATCATGCTGCCTGCTTCTTGTTTACTATGTCACCTGAAAGTGACAATAGGCGTTCGCATGGCACTGTTGTAGCTGGTATTGCAAGATATTTATGTGCCACATCCGTTAAAGATTTGTATATCCCCTCATGCTTCAAGCACCATTCCAGAGGACATGAGTCCATACTGATGATGAGTTCTGCTTAATAACGATCGAAAGCAGTGTGGACTGATGCATGTTCATTTTCATCATCTGAGTCAGATGCCACCAGCGGAAGGTTGTTTTTCTTTTTTGGTGATCAGGTTCTGTAGTTTCAGCATCGAGTGTTGCTCTTTTAAGACTTCTGAAAGAATGTTCCATACCTCATCCCTCTCAGATTTTGGAAGGCACTTCAGATTCTTAAACTTTGGGTCAAATGCTGTAGCTATCTTTAGAAATCTCACATTGGTACCTTCTTTGCATTTTGTTAAATCTGCAGTGAAAGTGTTCTTAAAACGAACAACATGTGCTGGGTCATCATCTGAGACTGCTATAACATGAAATATATGGCAGAATGCGGGTAAAACAGAGCAGGAGACATACAATTCTCCCCCAAGGAGTTCAGTCAAAAATTTAATTAACATTTTTTTAATGAGCGTCATCAGCATGGAAGCATGTCCTCTGGAATGGTGGCCGAAGCATGAAGGAGCATACAAATATTTAGCATATCTGGCACGTAAATACCTTGTAATACCGGCTACAAAAGTGCCATGAGAACGCCTGTTCTCACTTTCTGGTGACACTGTAAACAAGAAGCAGGCAGCATTATCTCCTGCAAATGTAAACAAATTGATTGGCTGAGCAAGAAGTAGGACAGAGTGGACTTGTAGGCTCTAAAGTTTTACATTTTTATTTTAGAATGCAGGGGTTTTTTTTGTACATAATTCTACATTTGTAAGTTTAACTTTCAAGATAAAGAGACTGCATTACAGTAATTGTATGAGGTGAACTGAAAAATACGATTTCTTTTGTTTTTTACAGCATAAAAATTGGTAATAAAAATAAATATAAAGTGAGCACGGTACATTTTGTATTCTGTGTTGTAATTGAAATCAATATATTTGAATATGTAGAAAAACATCCAAAGATATGTAATAAATTTCAATTGGTATTTTATTGCTTAACAGTGCGATTAAAACCATGATTAATTTTTAATCATGATTAATTTTTTGAGTTAATCGCATAAATTAACTGTGATTAATTGGTAGCCTTAATACCTTTCTAATTTTCTAGCTGCATTGTATCTGTGTAATATGGGGAAGATAGCATTTTCAAAAGAGGTATTATATATACAAATAGTAAAACTTATGTATGCATGTTACAACTTTACTATGAAACATAATTGGAACATGACTTGAATATAAGTTTTGACAATAAGAGAGACCTTTTTGTCTACAGTAGCTCAATACAACAAAATATTGGTGGTGCCTACATAGCTTACTGCAACATAATTCTACTAATATTACTTAAAGCATCGTCTAACTATATGATTCCACTTCCCACTACTAGACCATATATATTCTGTGGGTTTGTTGCTATTTGAGGTGCA
Source organism: Mauremys reevesii (assembly GCF_016161935.1). Lineage (NCBI taxonomy): Eukaryota > Metazoa > Chordata > Testudines > Geoemydidae > Mauremys > Mauremys reevesii. The sequence goes on from NC_052626.1 coordinate 53,651,049, forward strand.
TAAGCATGTCTGATCATTTATTTGTAAAATTAGTCTAATCTGGGTCCTTAGTATATACTTGTGAACTTCTGTTACCTAAAATATCTCTCCTGCATTTCATCTTCTGTTCCACATATTTAGGACATAGCCTTTAAAAAACACCCAAAACTACCGTGACGTTCCCACAGACCATCATCTGCCTTTTGAGGATAGCATTACACATAATGTAAAATCAAAGACACTTTTTGTTCAACAATATTTTAACACAATAGCATGAAACATTTCCTATGGAAAAAGCAACATCTAAAAATTAAGATGGGGACCTGCAGCACTAAAGGAGGTGAGATGGGTACCCAGTCCAGCCGCTAAAGAATATAATAATAATAATTATAATTATTCTTTAGTGGCTGGACTGGGTACCCATCTCACCTCGTTTAGTGCTGCAGGTCCCCATCTTAATTTTTAGATGTTGCTTTTTCCATAGGAAATGTTTCATGCTATTGTGTTAAAATATTGTTGAACAAAAAGTGTCTTTGATTTTACATTATGTGTAATGCTATCCACTAAAGGAGGTGAGATGGGTACCCAGTCCAGCTGCTGAATTACATATCACCACATGTAATTATACACAAACATTAAAGAAAGGCCAAGAAGGCTTTTCCCTCAGTTTCTGTATCTTATGTTTTTCACTGCTATTTTTTCTTATTGCTGTATCGTGTAAAGATGGTATTTTGGAAAGAGTGCTAGTGGAGCGGGGGAGCAGACTTAATTCACTAATATTTGTGAAATGCTTGAGATTCTCAGATGAAAAGCAAATTACTGGAATATCTGAAGCCTAAAACTATGCAGAAATTACTATGATTACTGCTTCATTTTGGATCTCTGTCCTATTACTACTTTCTCTATTTTTCATGTAGGATTTTTTGTTTCTCACATGTTTTTTTACTGTCATAGATCTCCATGGTCAACACTTCTCTCCTAAACAGACTAAATTCTCTTGTGAGTTATAGTAAATGGTATTCTTTCTGGCAGCCTATTGGAACCACTTTAATTAAGTAAAGTACTAGCCACAATTCCCTGAAGATGATGAGTGGCTGAAATGCATGAGGGGAGGATGTCCTTAGGAAAATGATTCATTCAAGAAAGCAATTGCCCTCACGAGTGACTTTATGTATTACATTATCAATATACTGTGTGAAAGACTATTTTGAGGCTTATGACAGCACTTCACTATATGGACTTTACTAATTCTAATAGCTCTATCCCCAATTAACATTAGGGAATACTGGAAACACTTGCTATGACAGGATGTTTTTAAGAGATTTGCTACTCAGAGAACAATTCATTGCTGTTCAATACAAATTATTTCATTTTGTCATCCATTTTCCTTTCTCGTCTTCCATGTCTCAGTGAATTCTCATCTCCCACTGCCACAGGCTATTAATTGGGAGACGAAAAAGCTCAGTTTAACCGCAAAGGTAATGAAACACGTGAAAATCACACAAGAGAAAGTTAATGGTCAGAGCCACTACCAGCAGCCTTGCTGTCATGGGCGCTGCATGTTCTTCAACCAAACTTTTAATTACAGGTTCATGAACTAGCCGTGTCTGCCATCGGGTTAACCCATCTGTTTGGTAACTGGCTAGCAAATAATACTCCTTCTAGCATCAACAGAAACTGCTAACCTGAGAAGACCAGTAATAATTTTAATGCCAAATACTGCATGTGCTTAGTCTTCACAAAAACATAGGAAGTTCTCTATGTGATAATGTTTTGAGAGCTGTTCTTTTCTTCCCATATTAATTATTTCCTGCATCTACAGCATGCACTAATACATGCTTCAAATAATTTGAACTTTAAATCAATAATGAATTTTGTTTTCAGTTCCAATGAAATAACTTTTATTCACTCAGAATAAAAAAATAATTTACAAAGGAACTAAGCAAGATCAATTTGACCTAAACATGATTAGTAAAGGTCATAATAAAAATAAAGCTTAACTCAGTTAAAGATATTCAATTATCATTCCTTCCTATAAAAGAACACAATTTATACATACAGAGAAGTGATGTTAAGCATTGGCTAAAAGCTTTATGCCTACACAAAATCACACACCAGTATTTTTGATAATTTTGAAGTCTGATTTTACTCTGAGATGTTTAGATTCTATGGCGATGGGCACAATAGAAAAACCTAAATTAGACAGATTAGATTTTAAAAAGTGACTGTAAAAAAGGCACCAGTTTACTCCACTGATCTAGTCCCTTGGTAAAATCCTGGCTCCACTGAAGTCAGTGAGAGTTTTCCCATTGACTTCTATGGAGCCAGGATTTCTTACCATCTGTGTGTATTCAAAGTCACATCTGCCTATTCTAGTTACTTATATACATTTTTTCTTTTTTACTATGCTTAGCACTGTAAAGCGAGCACAGTTAGGACAGAGTGGGATTGATAGGGTAATTGATGAGGACTTAGGAGACCTGAGTTCAGTTCCTGCTTCTATCAGTGGTTTCCTGGGTGACCTTGGACAAGTCACTTCCTTTGTATATGCCCGAGTTCCCCCCCTATAAAATAGGGATAATGATACTGATCTCCTTTGTAAAGTGTTTTGAGATCTACTGATGAAAAGCACAATATAAGTTCGGTATTACTATCACCAACAAAATTGCTTACTAAGTTCCAGTCAGATATGCCCATTTAATCCGACTGAAGTCAGCAAGATTCCCCAGGGAAAACTGTAACTGTAATTTGGTCTATAAAATTGTTAATACTAATGATGATGCAGAAAAAGGAAAGACTCAAATCTGACGCTGGGATATCAAAGTGGGTTTGCAGTGCTGGCAGTTATTAAAAATATCTTGTAGACTAAGTACCATTTGTTAAGGAAATCAATGAGATACAAACATGGAATCCCACAATTCCATTTAATACAATTAGTAAAAATTGATGCATTATTTGAATATGCACGTTTTCAAACACCTCTCTGCTCGATGAAGTATATTGCACATATCCTTTGGGTACAGCTGATCATGTCACCAGTGCTGCATCTTGTGAACCTGCAATATCTAGAGCTCATTGCTAGATCAGAGCCTTCATTTTCTGGCACTATCAGTTTACATTCTCTAGCACTGGTTATCAACTTTTTTGGTTCACACCTCACAAAATGGCTGACAATTCATTAGACACCTCACTCTGATCTCAATCTTGCAATGAGATATGTGTGAGAGGGGCTGAGTGGAGACCTGGTGATTTCAGTAATATGCCACAATTATGCTTATTAAGGGATGATATAGGTTATCATCAGTTTTAAATAAATGCTGCTTCTTTTCCTCTTTATTATTTGACTTTTCTGTGATCCATAAAGAAAGCAAGCAACAACAATCAGAATCAAACACAATTTTGTCAACCATGGTGTCAAATTCCAGTTCACAACTTGAAATGGAGCTGGAGGGTTGACCAAGAAAGTTACCTCAAATATCATATTAAAATTTCCCTAGCAGCTTTAAGACCTTATAGAGGATTAATGAAGCAGATGCAATTAATTTCAAACATGCAGAATATTTAACCTTTAGAAGGGGATACCATTCAAATCTGGTCTAAACTCAGCACCCTGATAAGGAATTGTCAGCTTGCAAACATAACACTACTAGTAATGCTATACTGTAGCGACAGCAATCAACCTCTTGCAAAATGCTGACTAGGGTTCAGAGTGTGGCAGCAAAAAGTCTGCTTCACTTCAACAAAAGTGACTAGTTTGCTGTGTCAAATAGTCTCATGTCAAAGTTGTTCATTATACCAGTAAAACATATTGTTCTGCAAATTCATCCGGGATCTGAAAGTTAAACTGGGATCTTTCATTTTCACACAACACCTGATTTTGCAGGGGAAAATGTCAGTGGCACCTGTGCAACCTCTCTGCAAGAGGTGCCAAAATAACTGAAAAGAAACAGGTTTGTAGCAGACCAGGGACTGAACAAGCATGGAGCCTGAGCTCCATTTCTGCCCCAGAAAGAGTCTCTCCAAATCAGGGTGAGGCACACTAAAAAGGGGCACAGAGAAGCTTGCTTTATTGTGGCCAGTCTGTGGATAAACAGAGCACTTTAGACCCTGGGGTCACAAACCAGAACGGAGAAAAAATCAACTCTAAAAGAAGCCAGATCTCAGAACCCAAGATGAGTTTGCAGAGCTGGTACTAAGAATAAAAATATCCTTTTTATTTGAAAACCCGAACAAATTTGATATGGAAGTATTTGAGAGAACTGCACTTTGAGGCATCTCCAGGTAGATTTTGCAATAGCAGAAATGTTTAGCTGTCTTCTGTATCACTGATTAAGAGTTTATACACATATACAAGGCCCTAACAATCTATGTATTCAATCCAACCCAAGAAAAATTATTAAAACTTGCTTTTGTGAATTTTTAAGAAGGATCTTGCTATACTGCTTAAGAAAAAACAAATGCATTAAAAATCCAGGAAACATTAAGTAATGTAGCAAGTCTTCAAAAGCCAAGAAATGAATGATTAATAAAGAAACTAAATATAATCAAAATCAGGCCAAATTAATCTCTGGCATGTGCATCACATCTCCCATTTTAAGTCAACAGGAGTTGCAATTGCTCATACCAGGGCTGAATATAGCTCACAGCAACTGAACAGTTAGTGTGATACAGAATACACCATGAAACATATTGTAAAGTAATATAACTGTACAACTTTTGTAAGCACTAATAGACTAAGTGCAACAATGAGACACAACAGATGAAGTCAGAGCTACTTCAGCCTTCATTTGGTATTTCTTTTCATCTGGTTTAGTATTGACTGTAATAGAAACTTAAAACATTATACATCAAGTACTTGACCTCACAAGGCTGATTTGTGCCTCTCAGGCCAGCTTTAAGGCTGTTTTATGCTGTCAGAGTGGCCAGCTGTATTACACCACCGAGGATTAGGGGGTATGCTGTGGGAAAGGGCTGAGGCTGGAGCATACTGAGTTCTGGTATCACCAGCTGCTGTAACAAGCCCTTAAGAAGAAGCTGCACACAGCTAAAAGTTAGAGAAATCCTTAAATTGATCTGTAACAGTGGGAGGTGACAGGCCTCAGCAGTCTCCTTATGGGTAGTGCAGCTTTTCTGAACCTGAGTGACAAAATGCACTGTTCTGTGGTTCAGTGTAACACAGGAGCAGGGCTAAAGGGAAGAAGTTTTGAAGTGCACCCTTTGGGTCAAGAGAAATTCAGTTTCCATTGTTTATTTCTGTCCTTTTCTTCAGATATTGCTAGAGCTGCATTAATGTCATGGCAAATCTTGAGGAAAATTGAATAGTCATAGCAAAAATGTAAAAATAAAATAAAATCTTAGAATGAGGGGAAATTGAGGGAAGGGAATAGGGCATGGAACTGACAGATTCCTGGGGCTGCGAACCTGATATGAGTCTTTCATTTTCACGTGTAGTTGCTGGTTCCAATCCAAATCATGTTGGTATTGAGTGAAAATTATTGTTGCCCGAGGGTTGTTAATCTCATTAAATGTGTTAGTGGTTTCAGTCCAGTTCTCAATGGACATTAATCCTCATCACAAAATCACTATGAAAGGTCCCAGTGGAATCCTTGTTTGTAGGCTTAGAGGTGAGCCAAAGAGTGAACGGGCATGGAGCCCAAATCGCCTTCCCATCCTTATGTGACCCAGAAACCTCTTGGTGCCAACTGGTAGAGGGCCTGGGGTATATAAGGTTACAGGGATCCTCTGGTTTCACCAAACAGCGTAATGTAAGGTCTCTACTGAAAGCTTGTAGTCATCATAATCATGGCAAAATGTATGTACCCATAATGTGTAAGGAATTAGTATGTATACTGAAAAGTAAGTTAAGACAGGTCACCAGAAGGTGATAAACAGATTCTAGACAGCAAGCGGCAATAAACCATTATCTCTTTGGTAGATCATTGCATATTGTATTTCTCCAGGCCAACACAATCAGCAATAAAAGACAATGGTCACACTTGGAGACAGACTGTTTGTTGTTTGGGCCAGATATCAGCCTGAATATTTACAAAGACAAAAGAACCCCAAGATAAGCCTCTGATGAGGGGACCTCCTGAGGTAAGGGATCAAATTCTGTAACTGCACAGAAGTGGAAGACAAGCTGCCTGCAGGCTTAATCTTATGAAAGGAGGGCCTCAGCCATCCTGGTTGCAAATGCTGGGAAAAGGACTTGGGGCTAGCTATCTTGTAGGAGTCAGGGGAATGTCTTGAGAGTTAAGTTTAGGCTCCAGAAAGCGTACTGTGATTTTGTTTTATATGTAACCATTTTTTCCCAATATTCTTTCTTATTATCATTTGAATCTCTGTTCTTTGATAATAAACATATTCTTGTTTTCACTAAAAATATATCTAAGTGCTGATCCTGAGCAGAAACTAGTATGCAGGTGTTCTATGGGAATTCAGAATCTTGTCCACGTAGGAAGGTAGTGTTACAAGCTTGGGATCATGACTCAGGAGGTCAAGACTCCCGCTCTCTGCTTACACTATCCTCTCTCATCCCAGAATCTGGGAGATCTGAAATGTTTGAGTGGATCAAGGTGTGGGCAATCCAGAGGGATGCTTGGAGGATGTGGGGGTTGATTTGTACCTATCACTACCTTTACGGAGAGAGCAAGGCCTGAGGAAGCCTGGGAACCAGTGCTTCTCTTGCCAGAGGCTGGTGGAGTCAGGATGCTGACCCACAGTAGGTACAGTCAAGGCTTCCTCACACTAAGGGCAGATGGTAGTGAGATGCCTGGGTACTCCTGGGAAGCATCACACCCTAGAAGTGGTTCTTCCAGGTCAGATTGGAGGCCCGTTGGCAAGGAAGTTTGGGGAAGCTTGTACTGCTGCTGCCTTTGCTGTATCTGTTTTGAGCACTTTGGTTCTCAAAGCTATTAAACCAGCAATAAAGAAAAATGCAGAAAAGCTAAGCCACAGAATCACAGAAAAAATCACCCAAAATCATAGATCTCTATCAGTTTAAAAATGAAACTTTCTTGTTTACTTTTCACAGGCATGTGTTATTTAGTTTAGCACTCTGGTATTGCACATTACCAGAAATAGTTTCTTTCTAGGACTCACAGTAGCCTCAATATATATGTTTTCATTTAAAGAGTAAGTGGTCCATCATCACAGCCCCATGGTAAAATGTGAACTGATATAATCCACCACTGGTCTGGTTCTTTGTGTTAAAAAAATTACTCAAACACACACAATGGGGCCAAATCCAGTGGTGATTAAGATGATCAAATATAGACTTTCTTCTAGATTACTCAGCATATATGTTATACCAGTCCAGTTTGTAATTACTGACGTGTAACTTTCATCTCCCTTAAACACCATCTCTGAAGTTGACTCACCCTGTCTGATTCTAATGGACTCTAACTTGGTATAACTCACACCCCTGGAGGATGGAAGAGAAGAGTGAAGCAGGAAATGCAGGAGGAGTTAAGGATGTGTTAAACTACCTTCTTTAAATTACACTTTTCTCTGGCTCCTTGTTGTGTAACTGCAACAGCTTAAACTAGACTGTTAGGTAAATTATGCCTCTCTGATCTAGGGCCACTGTCTGTCACACGTAATGAATGTATATATGCTTTGTCATTTAGAGGATTTTTGGTAGTATATTTAGAAATACTTAAGCTAGTGAATACTTATATAGTATCTAGAAGAGTATAAAAGATTAGAAGTTAAGGAGCTCTTCTCTTTACAGGCAGGAGAGCTGAGATTTGCTCTCAATGATACTACTTCTTAGTATTTACAGTTCTGCTTCAAAATGCCTTTCAAACTGTTAACTAATTCATGCACCCTTGCGAAGCAGGAGAGTTATATTATTTCCATTTTACAGTTGTGGAATGTGACGCACAGTAAAGTTCAGCAACTTGTCCACATAGGAAGGTAGTGTTACAAGCTTGGGATCATGACTCAGGAGGTCCAGACTCCCGCTCTCTGCTTACACTATCCTTTCTCATCTACCATGAATAACAGTATTAAAGGACATATAGAAAAGCACTGATAACTTTGAAAAAAATCATGACAAATATGCAGAAGAGATTGCAAACACCCACCTTTCCACAAATATGGTATGACTTCAATATTACACCAGGGTTGACAATACAGAGACTTCCATCTTTGAAACAATTTATGATATAGATATCTCCTTTAAAAGAAACTTTGTTCAAAATTTATGGCCCTGTTAATTCCTTAATGCTTTCTTACATGCATGGCAACTAAATGCATCAAGATGTGGCTAAGACCATGACCATTCACTTAAACAATATAACTTGCCAGTTAGGGGGGAAAAAGTTCCTTTTGCTTCTAAAGGTTGCTGAGGAATAGAGGGATTCGAAGGGGTGGAGAGGGAAGAAACCTCTGCATTTTAAAATGTTTGTTCTGTTTTAAGATGATATTGGGATCAGCTGACTGACATCAGGAAAAATTTCCTGATGGGAAAGAGATGGCAAGATCCTGGCAGAGAGATGGGAGCCAGAGAAGATTCATGTGCAGACTTTTTTTTTTTTTTTTATTTTTTTACTATAGGACTGTTTCTATCCCTCATGTCTATTCTAATATGCCATGCTGGGATAAATCAAACTGACTCTTAAAATGATAGAGAGAAGGAAATGTAATTTTACAATACTTTTGGAGTTGTATAGAATATCTGTCTTCAGGTGCCTTTCCTCTATTAAAAGAGTTATTAGAAGCTATAGCTGTACAGATATTTTAATAAACACTCTACTCTTAGTAACAACCCCTCCCTCGGAGTTATGCTTTTAAATGCTAAAAGAAATATTGTTTTGCTGGAGTTCTTTAGTGAATTTAAGGTAGGTGAGAAGAAAGCTAAAGAAGCCTTGTAAGAGAGAAACTGAACTGGGTGCTCAATGTGAAGACCTCAATTTAAACCTGTCTTAGTTCTTAAAAAAAAAGGAATGACGTGGTCCCAGCCTAATCAGTAGAGAATCTCTGTTCATCACAAAACTCTTTCCAAGAATACCCAGGGGCTGTTCAGTGTAAGGAGTGAGATGCTTTGGCTGAACTGTGTAGGAAAGCTTGGAAAACACTTGCTCAAATTACACCTGTCGCTGACCATTATTAGTCCCTCGCTCATTATATAAACCAAGACTCACATCAGTTAAGAAAACAACAAAATCCAAAATATCCAAAAGTATGAATGAATGCATTAAAATCATATCATAAGGAGGTGACAAGGCACTGTGAATGTAAGTCATCTTTTGTGCTTGGAAAGGGGGAAGGTTAAAAAAACCACAACTGGAAAAAAGACATAATAAAATGCAAAACTGTATGGCATTTTATGTTTTTTGTACAGGCAGTCCTCGACTTTATGATGTTTGAGTTACGACGAACGGCACTTACGACACTTCTACATTGACACCGATTCAACTTACGACTATAGGTTTTGAGTTTACGAAGCTTAGTCCTGCAATAGAGTAGACTGCAGTTCCAAGTTACGATGTTCTGACTTACGACGCAATTGTAAAGAACCAATTGTGTATTTCATTAAGAACTCAAAAATTAGCCCATTTTCCAAAAATGAGGGCCTTTTTTAAGCTGACTCTAGACAATATTTGAACAAATGAGACTTTTGTGTTGAAAACAATGATCTTGGTATTTTTACATGCATCTTATTATTTTCACCTCCCTGAACTAGCTTCATTGAGTTTAGCCCTCATTTGGCTACAGGAAACCTTACTCTTTTACTTTAGTTTCAACTCTGGTCACAAGAAACCACTTATTTTATGTTTGCTTGTGGCAATTGATGAGTGATTGTGCATCAGCCAATTCCTTCTATTGACTGACTGTAGGGCAGACCCTTTCAGACATAGGCCCCAAATCATGAAATGTACTTAAATGCTTTCCTCAACTGGGCCCAGATTTAGTGCAGTAATTTTCCTAAACAGGTGCAGTAAAAATATTAATTTATGAAACAACAAGTTTGCTGGGCAGGCCATTGTGTGCAGATGACTCATATTCATCTTCCGAAGCAAGTCCTTTTTTCTCAACTTAGTCATGAAGACTCCTGGGGGACAGCGGAAACACCACAAGGACACCCTGAAAGTATATTTTAAGAAGGGGAGGCATTGACTCCACAACTTGGGAACAGCTGGCTGGCAATAGATTGCAATGGTGTTGCATAATACATCAAGCCTCAGCCTGTTTTGAAGAGAATCGCCTTGCTCCAGAGACTGAGAAACAGGAGGAAGGAAAGGGTACAGCATCCCAGCCAGCAGTTGTACTCCCTGTCATATATGTGGAAGCAACCACCTGTCATATATGTGGAAAAACCTGTACAGCACATATTGGACTCCTCAGCCATCTTAAGTCATCAATGACTTTTTTCTCCATGGCAGACCTCATCTTCATATTGAAGGATAGCCAACGACTCACACACGCGTTTAATGCATTCATAGCAATAGACCCTCTGACACTGCCTGTCAGGGCTGGCTTTAGGCCGATTCCCCTGATTCCCCGGAATCAGGCCCTGCGTTGAAGAGGGCCCCGCGTCTTAGGCACCTTTTAAATTTTTTTTTTACTCACTCAGCGGCGGTCTGCTCCGGGGGTTGTCGGTGGCATTTCGGCAGTGGGGGGGGGTCCACTCTGGGGGTCTACGACAGCATTTCGGCAGCGGGGGGTCCTTCGGTGCCACAGAAGACCCGGAGTGGACCCCCCACCGCTGAAGTGCCACCGAAGCCCCGGACTGCTGACGAGTATTTGAATTGGGCCCTGCAGTTCATAAAGCCAGCCCTGCTGCCTGTTGCCATGTTTTTGTCATTTTTAAAAGCTTCCTCACAGTCGACATGATGCCAGTATGAGCTAATTAAGTGTGACACAATGATATTTATTACAACACCCACATAGTTTCTCAAATGTTCAGTTGCATTTGTTATTTTGACGGGGGGTTCTGCAAAATATGTAATAATAATAATTATTCATGGATATTTTATGCTCTAAAGAGGTGATCAACATTTCTCAACATTCACCATATTATCCATCAATGGTTTATAATAATTAGAACATACATGTATTTAATAATCCAAATTTCATGTTTCATTGATAACATGAAGGTTTACAACAGAAACTGATTTCAGAAACAATGTTATTTCCCAATAGATTTTATAAACTATTGATGGTTTACAAAGCAAAAGGCTCAACTCTGCATGATGCAGGTCGACCCCATGAATTCAATGCACAGAGGCTGCAGGACTGTATCAACTGTCAACCTAAAAGGTGATGCGTTATCAGAAATCCAGGAGAAAAGGACCGCTGGTAAGAGAGATGAGTTCTTCAGCTTCCTACTGTGAGAATTGGTGGGACTTGAACCCAGGCCTGTAAGGCTACCAGGCAACTAACATCTCCACACTATCACCCAGCAACAGCTGTAATTTAGCCACTCCCTAGGATCCACTCCCACAGTATTCTTGCCGGCAAGTTAAAGAACTATGGGCTGGAGGAATGGACTATAAGATGGATAGAAAGCTGGCTAGACCATCGGGCTCAATGGGTAGTGATCGATGGCTCCATATCTAGTTGGCAGCTGGTTTCAAGCGGAGTGCCCCAAGGGTCAGTCCTGGGGCCAGTTTTGTTCAATATCTTCATTAATGATCTGGAGGATGGCATGACTGCACTCTCAGTAAGTGTGCAGATGACACTAAACTGGGAGGAGTGATAGATATGCTGGAGGGCAGGGATAGGATACAAAGGGACCTAGACAAATTAGAGGATTGGTCCAAAAGAAACCTGACGAGGTTCAACAAGGACAAGTGCAGAGTCCTGCACTTAGGACAGAAGAATCCCATTCACTGTTATAGACTAGGGATCGAATGGCTAGGAAGCAGTTCTGCAGAAAATGACCTAGGGGTTACAGTGGACGAGACGCTGGATATGAGTCGACAGTGTGCCCTTGTTGCCATGAAGGCTAATGACATTTTGGGCTGTATAAATAGGGGCATTGCCAGCAGATCGAGGAATGTAATCATTTCCCTCTATTCAACACTGGTGAGGCCTCATTTGGAGTACTGTGTCCAGTTTTGGGCCCCACATTACAAGAAGGATGTGGAAAAATTGGAAAGAGTCCAGCAGAGGGCCACAAAAATGATTAGGGGGCTGGAGCACATGACTTATGAGGAGAGGCTGAGGGAACTGGGATTGTTTAGTCTGCAGAAGAGAAGAATGAGGGGGGATTTGATAGCTGCTTTCAACTACCTGAAAGGGGGTTCCAAAGAGGATGGATCTAGACTGTTCTCAGTGGTAGAAGATGACAGAACAAGGAGTAATGGTCTCAAGTTGCAGTGGGTGAGCTTTAGGTTGGATATTAGGAAAAACTTTTTCACTAGGAGGGTGGTGAAACACTGGAATGGGTTATCCAGGGAGGTGGTGAATCTCTTTCCTTAGAGGTTTTTAAGGTCAGGCTTGACAAAGCCCTGGCTGGGATGATTTAGTTGAGAATTGGTCCTGCTTTGAGCCAGGGGTTGGACTAGATAACCTCCTGAGGTCCCTTCCAACCCTGATATTCTATGATCCACAATCCACTCAATGCCAGAGTACACTCCTCTTGAGGGATCTGATAGTGATCTTATTGATCCCTGATTGGCTCGTTGTCCCTATAGAAGTCGACGAGGCAGACCAGGAAGTGTCCAGGCAACAATGCGGATCCCTAGCTAGCTGCCATGACTGCCCTGCTTCTCTGTTCCTGAACTTCTGGCATTGTCCTCAGCTCTGATATAGACTCTGACTCCTGACTGACCAACATAGACCTGATAACTAGTTCACTGCTCCAGGCCAATGGGGGCTGCAGGAAGCTGCGGGCTGAGGGACGTGCCGGTCGCTGCTTCCCGCTGTCAGTGGGAGCCGCGATCGGCCGAATCTACAGATGTGGCAGGTAAACAAACTGGCCCAGCCCACTTTTGCTGATCCCTGACCTAGATCATCCCTAACAAGTGTTTATCTAACCTGCTCTTAAAAATCTCCAATGATGGGAGTAAACTGCATTTTGCACTTGTCAGGCGACACACAGCACTTCACTGTATCAGGACCTAAAAGATGGTATTTTACTTTAAAATTCCTTTCCCCGCCATGTTAATACAAAACATTTCCAGTTTTAAATACTAACAACATCAACAGGATATGTTGCGTTTGTGATGGGGGTGAGAATGTGTTTGATCTATTAAGTTTTTTTTTTGTTCCAATGCCACTTCTTCTGAAGTGCGGGTGGAGAAAAATATTAATTACTATTAATTTAATAAACAACACCCAGTAAAATCCAAGCTGTGAATTCTCGTATGCATCTTTTCCCTCACCATTCATCCTTACTTTTCATCTACCGATCATATTTTGAACATAGTCAAACACATTTTTAAACAGAAACTTTGGCTGTATTGTGGTGTTTGTTATATTCTGGTATGCGTCAGCCACATCTCCTTTTTCTGGACCACCTCATATCCCAGGCTGCTTCTTTCTGTTTTTTACAGTCTTGTTTTGTTGCAGTTGGTTCACTATGTTTGCTTTAAAGTTTTATTTTTTAATTAAAAATTCCAAGACCCATCCTGAAAAGTGATGAATGGAATTCAGAACAGATAACTAGGGAAGAATGGAAATAAAGGGGGGTGGGAAGAGAGTGGGAGAGAGAATAACAGACTAAGAAGAGAGAGGAGCAACTTAAGCAAGGCGAAAAGATTGAGTGAGTGGAGTAGTTGGAAATAAAGGTTTGAAAATTAAGGACCAACTTACGCCTCTTCACATGGAGAACAGTGCTTTAGAAGGGAAAGAGGTGTACTGCCTGGAGGCACTGTGGAGCGAAATTCTGGACCACTGATGTCAATGGCAAAACTCTCATTGACTTCAGTGGTGCTAGGATTTCACTCTAAGCTGCAAAAGGCAAAATGACCAAGATTTTCAAAAGTGCGTAGTGACTGTAGGTGCCCAACAGCAGACACCTTAATGTGGCCTGATTTTCAGAGCAGAGGTTCAGTGTTTTCTGAAACTCAGGCCCCTTCAACATGTCTCATGTTGGGCACCTAAAAATGAGAGCAATAAGAGGTGGTTTTGCTGCACACTCCCCAGCACAATCAAGCTGGTGTGGAGGGGACAGGGCCCTGACCCTACTACCACACATTCTCTGGGCTGGGCTATACTGCTAGTTGTCCTCATCCCTTTCCATTGTGTGCTTAAGCACAGGGAATCACACAGGCTCCTTCAGCAGATGTGCTAGATGAGGAGGAGGAGGCTGTCTTATCTTCAGAAAATGATGTAAAGTTCAGTCCTCTCTCCTAAATGTCTTGTTGGAAGACAAGGATTTGAAACATATGCATTCTAAAGGTGAAGATACATAATTGAAGGTACCTAGAGAGCCTATGGTTGTGCTAAAAAATACCAACTTGAAGATACTGTGGGTGTGTCTACACAGCACACAGAAGGGAGCCTCCCTCAGACAGGCAGTGCTCAGGCTAGCACTGTAAAAATATGTGTGCAGACAGTGCTTTGAAGTTGTGGCTCAGGCTGGAGCATAGGTAGAGCCCATCACTGTCCCTAGGCTTCAGAGCCTGACCTGCAAATTCAAAGCACTGTCTACAGAACTACTTTTACTGCACTTGCCCAAGTACCCGGGCTGGGAGGTTTGCTTTTGCAGGCTGTATAGACAGACCTTGTAAGCCCACATGAATGCACTTTTTGAAACAGATGCAGCTGGAGGGAAAACTTGTCTTAAGAAAAAAAAACATTTGAAGAAAATTTTATTTTTAAGATGGAAACAACGAACTACAACAAGGAAGAAGAACTTGCTTTAAGAGTAACTATCAATTTTGGGCTGGGATGACTGATATGCTGCAAGCTTCTGCGCTGCCCTAAAGCCTGTTCTGTAGCATACTCATATAAAACAACATCTTAAAAAAAAGATAAAAATGATAATGAGTTCCAACCAGTGTGTGTTACTACAAAATAACTCATGTCTAGTGGCCAATCAATCTAAAATCCACTGAAACCATTTTATAACACTCACCACATGATCGCTTTATTCCAGGGCAGTCAATATAACATGACCCCCAATATCCAGGTAGTATTACATAGCATGTTTCTTATTGCAATGAAAGCTTAATAGCTGCAAGAAATTGCAGATCTCCCACATACAGTATTTTTGAACGAATTAAGCCCTAAAGTGACAAGCAGTACTTTTAGTGAAAGCACTATTAAACAGCCTAGATTTCTGTTTCTGGACGTTTAGATGTGTAGGAGCAAGAGTTAGTGATTTTCATATTATCACAGCTAAAAGAAAATCAATTCATAATACATGCTCATGTGTCAAATGATTCAAATTTAAAAGAAAAATAAATAAAATACCAATCTAATCTGAAGACAGAGATTCTGATTATTTCTGATGTTGTTATAATTTGAGCCATCTAGAGTGGCCGAAAAGCTTGATTAAGCCACAGCAGGTGTGCTACAGTATGTAATATGAAACAAGAGCATTCAGAACTCATTACTATGTGGTTAATACAGAAAAAATATTGGATTAATCAGATGGAACAGTATACATTTATCTTTATACATGTAATTGTATACATGTAAATGCCTGAGGCTACATACAATTAGTCATGCATTTCATAAAAATCTGGAAGTGACAAGACCCTTTGACAGTTCTAAAATGATGAACTAGTGTCTAAGAGAAGAGCAATCTCATAACAGACTTGATCTCATACCTCTTTTTCTATGACAAGATGAGCATTTAAATGAACTACACAACTTCAATGTTCTGTTTATCTATTCTTACTAAATGCTATTGTTTCTGAAGAACAGGGCCTGAACTTCAGAGATGATGAGTATCCACAACATCCGCTGAAGTCAACGTGCGCTATAGGTAAAAATAAAGCCTATCCTTTATCACTGACATTCTGTGTGAACTTGGGCAAGTCAGCAAACCTGTCCGTGCTGCAGTTTCCTTGTGAGTATATGGGGATAATTATACTCACCTCAAGGGGACTTCTTTCATTAGTATCTATGAAGTGCTTTGATATCAAGGCAAGATATTTGACCACCCAAATGGTCAACAAGACTTAGAAAGATAACATACTTGTAAACGTGGATTATGCTGGTAAATACTTCCCCCCAATTGTGAAATGAGATATTATATGTCTGTTTACTAAAGATAATAGAGTGGAGCGAAATTGGAATATTTCCTCATCAGAAAACTTCCCTGCAGTGACAGTCGTTAAGGACAGTGCAGTATGTTGTAAAGATTAGACACAAAAGTGCTCAACATACTTGTCTGTTGTTTCTTCTGGAAATAGTACTCCTGGCTGAGGAGAATTAATTTTTCATTTCCCAATTCCATCCTATCTTTACTTTACTGGCAGTGAAACCCAGGTTACACCATCCCATGGAAGCAGCCCAGTGGCAGAGGGAAGCAATTTTACAGCCTTGAACATGATGACAAGTTTATTTATTTTTTAAAAAAATACAAACACCTGAGATGAAGTGGTATTCTGGCCCAGTGAGTTCACAGGCTACTATACAAAACTCAAGGCCACTCTTAGGTACTGTGAATTATAATTCACCACGTCTTTCACAGAGCGCCTTCTAATTATCTCTTATTTCAATATTTTTGTAGAGAAGTTTTAATTTTGGTTCACTGTGATGGAAAAAAATCCTCTATAATAATAAGATGAAAAGTGCATTTCTTATGTCTGCATACCTTTTCATGAAAACTACACAAATCATGGCACTCAGATGCCAGGTAAGAGGACACCATGTAAAATATATAACACTTTAGGGAACTGCTAAGCTGAGATGCTGAGAAAAAATAAATATTACATTTCACTGGAGAGCTAAAAATATATTGCAGCAAACATTTGCAATTTCAATTTCTTAGGTTCAAAACTGTTCCTCTGTGCAAGCCTAAGAAAATGGGATTTGTGCAGAGCTGTTTTCTGGTGTTCAATGAGGCAGAATACTCCACTCCCATCGGCTGGGCTCTATGGCCACTACCGCCCATGGGCTGTAGTTGATTCTACAGCTGCTGTATCCTCCAGTGGCAGTTTGCTTTGAAGATGTACAGTTACTCTGATTTCCCTTTTGTGAGCTACTGTGACCTGAGGAGGGGGGTAAAAGATTTTCTTATGTGCCCACTTTACACCCTGCCTCTCCATTCCCAATGGAACCATGTTTTTTTACTGCACTTAGGGCCTTATGCATACCAGACTCCCATGGGCACCTAACTCCCCTTTGTGCTTTTGAAAATACCCTGCATTAGCTTTTAACACTATACAAAGATATATAAAAAAAACCCTCTCTTCTCAAGTTCTATTATGTTCTCTTTCAAGACACTAAGGTACCATTTCAGTTCAACAAAATGTTTTTTCCCCCCCATTTGTGACCTATTCAGACAATATATGCTGAACCTTTTCTGGCCTTGACTGATTTGACAAAAAGAAACACCAAACCAAGACAAGTGGAACAATATCACTACAAATGAAAGAATTCTGCTGTATATGACAAAAGCACACCAAGGGAAAAAAACATTAAGTGTTTAAAAGTCACTTGCTGAAATACAGATGGATTTGATGGAAAGACTGTAGAGAGAAGTGGCTACTGCAGCAGGAAGCAACAAGAAGATCAGATTTAAATCCTCACATTTCAGACATACAATGGAATAATACAACTGCGAAAAAAAATTCAAATCTGTGAAATGTCCTAGTTATTTTAGTTGGAAGTACACTATGAAAACTTGCACAAACCCATTAAAAGTCTAATTTTCCTTCCTAATAGTGATGCCAATATCTCTTAAGAGTCCTGAGCAACCACACATCTGTAATTCATAACAAAATTTGTAAGTACGAGAAACACCTTGACTGTGTCATAGGTGTTTCAAACCAATATATTATGATGGATGAAAGTTATTCAGTAATTCAGCAAACTTTATACCTGGCATTTCTAAATCCACTCATTGAGAAACAGCAGACCAAGAATTAAGGTCTGGAATATCTACTGAGTCTATTCAAACTTGCAGCAAGATAGAAATGCTAATAGAGTACAGTAAGAAAGAAAGAAAGAAACTCTTGGAAAACTCTGCTAAAATTGAAAGAGATGTTCTAGTTTAGATATTTACCCCACAAACCAAGAATACTTAGAGTTCAGTAATGTTCAAAAACCTGGTTCAATAAAGGGCTAAAATCACACTCATGATGAATTTATGGCTTGCCAAAGGGAAACTAGCCTAGCTGCAGGGGTAAGAGGAGAGGAAGTACTATGGATGGCTTTGTCAAGTCACTTCATCATGAAGGATCTACTTGTTATGCCTATTTACCTAAGGCCTAGTTTCTGATAAAGGTTAGCAATTCTCTTCCTGTCTTTGGGAGAAACTGATTTTCATTTACTAACAGAGGTGTACTTAAGGAGTAGACTGCATTTCTGCAACACAGTTTTCCCCTTCTGATTATCTAAAGAAACGTAGTAAGCCTCACCTTAGTGCCATCCTCCCAGAATCAGACAATAACTGTATATGAAAGTTTAAATGAAGAAATCTTACAAAATTTGCAAATTTGAGAGACAAGTCTACTGATAATATAAATGATTTAACTCCATAATAGTAACAACTTGCCTCAACCTCAAGTGTCTCTAAACATCATGAAACGTATTGGACCCTGGAGACACACTGGTTTTACACTTGCAGAAATATCACAGCCCAATGATAATTCTAATTGTGCACTTATGAGTTTCTACCGAGACAAAGAAACAAGCAAAGAAAGAGGGACAAATCTGCACACCCCATGGAAATGAGTAAGAAAATGAACATTGACACTTAAATTATTCCCTTCTTTGGAAACACTACTGTAGGAAAGATTTGTTTTTTAGTTTAAATACTGAATACTGCAATAAGAAGTGTTAGTCAGCTGCTGTGAGAGTGGGCTGCATTCATGACAGAGAATAGGCTGAGATATTTTGTTCACATAATATTAGCAATTAAATGGCATTCCTGTTGGTTGTTTACATCCAAGTGTTTTTAACAATAATTTCTAATGTTCTATACAGTACAATTCCAGGCAGTCAAATTCCAGTTTGGCATAATTTTGATTGTTGCACTCTGTTGCTTTCTTCTGTGCTTTGGACTCCCATGACTGGAATGGAGTCTCTTACTCCAACAAGTTGTCTAAAACACTCTTCTCACTGCCTACCAAGGGTGATAATTGTGGCCTTACTGAAGTCAGTGGGAAAGCTCCCACTGTAGGGTTGCCAGGTGTCCAGTTTTCAACCAGAATACCTGGTCGAAAAGGGACCGTGGCGGCTCCAGTCTGTTAAAGGTCCGATCAGCGGTGCAGAGGGGCTAAGGCAGGCTCCCTGCCTGCCCTGGCTCTGCACAGCTCCCGGAAGCGGCTGGCATGTCTGGCCCCTAGGCGCAGGAGTGATCAGGGAAGCTGTGTGTGCTGCACCCACCCCCGGCTCCACAGCTCCCTCTGGCCGGGAACTGCAGCCTCCACCTAAGGGCCGGACATGCTTTTACCTTTTCATTAACATTAAAAAATACTGCAGATACAGAATAGGACTAGATTTGTTCAAATTCTAAAAACTGAATCTCTCCACCTGAGAGTCTAGTCTGGTGTTCTGGAATCAGTTTACAAAGATTATAACAGGGTTAAAAAAAGAACTAGATACATTAATGGAGGCTAGGTCCATCAATGGCTATTAGCCAGGATGGGCAGGGATGGTGCCCCTAGCCTCTGTTTGCCAGAAGCTGGGAATGTGCGACAAAGGATGGATTACTTGTTGATTACCTGTTCTGTTCATTCCCTCTGAAGCACCTGGTATTGGCGATTGTTGGAAGACAAGATACTGGGCAAGATGGACCTTTGGTCTGATGCAGTATGGCTGTTCTTATGTTTTTAAATAGAAAAGGGCTATTTATGCAAACATAGCTGGTCATGAGAGATACAGTAGAAAAAGTTTATAACTGTAGCCTTACATTTGCTTTTGGAATGGATACAAGATGGAATTAAGTGAAAAGGTGAATACAGTTCTTTTGTGCTATGTCAAGGATGAACAACATTTTTATATAAAAAAATAATGTTCACTCTTTTCAGACAACTGGGAAAGTGACTTTTTAAAACTGAATATTGGTACATCAGCTGCTCGGCATTTGGAAAAAGTATCAGCTTGTAAAAACATTTATTGTTATTCAAAGTTTTAAAAGGCTTTTCAAACCACATACATTGTGGAGTTAAATCACTTGTTTGAATTAAACAGATTCTGTCAATCTGAAACCTAGTCAATTTAGAAAAAATTAGTTACAAGAAATTTCAGGACCTACACTCCTCGAGACCTGTCATTAATTTTCGTGGTTTTGCAACCACAGTTTCTTATTTTTTAAAACTTAATTTCACCACCCTTGCTGCATAAAGATCCACATGCACAACAGGGAAAACAGACTATCCAGAACGTGCTGTCAAATAGACAAAGTAAAGAAGCCAAAATAATAGTGAATAATAACCACAGATGTGTGGTTCCCCAAGATGGGGCTATTTTTATGATCTTTTGTGAAAATCCTTCCCTTTCAAGACAAAAAATGCTCAAAACATAAATGTGGAATATCGCACAGTTCTAAAAAGGGCTAATGAACAGGAAAAAGTCCCAATTTTTGTGTCTGATTTGCCCTCAAAATGTAACAGTATGTTCTTTTCAGGAACCAAGGCATGAGGTATCTTTTTTGTCTCATATACTTTTCTCCCATTGCCTTATCAGGTGAGCCATGAAGCCGAGCAAGTCTTTTGCCTCTTTAGCCTCATTTCTGAGCAACACATAGGAGTGGGAAGGGGAGATTTCTAAGGAAGTATCCTTAGAAAGCAATTCCTCAGAGGGATCATTCTTCCTTTTTCTATATTGAGTCGTGAATAAATGTAAACTAGCAATGAGTAGCTTATCAAGAATGGCAGGCTGTAAATGCATTTATACAATGAAACGCACACACAGAACTTCAAGAACATACAGTGGAACCACCCTTTGACCTCTGCTCCTTCGAAGAACTAATGTTTAAGTATCCAAATAGCTCCCGTTTTTAAAAATAAGACATTATATAGGTATCTTTCTAACTGGCTGTATTATATAAATATCTCTAAAATATATTTACATATTGTTATAATTTTAGTAGGGTAAATTTAATTTATTGTGAGAAAAAAATTAAAAAGTTATTAAAGACAAAAAGACCATTTCTTAAATTTGATTGTTTCACATTATATGAACTCTGTGTATATACACGTTTCACTGTTAAATACATGCTAGAATATATAGTTATTAGACAATCCCGCAAACAGAAGCACTAAAAAGGTAATTTAAAGGACCACATTATGATTGGATCAAGACACCACTGCTGTTGCTACAGTGGTTGGTAAATTAGATCTATTCATTAGATTTCCAGACAGCAGCTTTGAGGCATGACTAGAAAAGCAGAGAAAAGGCCAAGGAGACTAACAAAATAAGACTTCATTGCTTGACTTTGTAATTATAGTAACTTTTGCTATAATGCCCAATTACCACAGACTATTTTAAATCTGAATTCACTAGTACTTTACAAAGAATTAGGAATGTATGGGTCCTACCATACAAGTTACATAAAGCCAACTCTCAAGCACTGTGACAATAGCAAAATACTTTATCTTCAGCTCTCTTGGTAGTTACTTAAAGCTATTTTCACAGCTTAAAAGTTACACTTCACATGGCAAAAACTTTTATTTTTCCTCTGCATTTTTTGTTGATGTAATGCCTGCATTATAGAAGATAAATGGAAGAAAGAAAGAAAGACAGAAAGAACGAACGAATAAATGAACAACAAATACTTGTTAAAAGGGTTGGAGGTGGTAGAACAAAATTGCAGTACTTATATGGATGGTAAACATAATTTTCATAGATCTTCTTCTGAGTCAGACTCAGAGTGTGGCTTTCAAAGGTGCTTCAAAAACTAAAAAAAAACCCACCAACAACCCCAAACCCTTACATAACTGCACAATGGAAAAGATTTTAATCAGAGCTGCTGTATAGTACTTGCAAAACTCAGACGATACATACAAAGTGCTTTCTTTCAGGCCTTTTTCCAGCTGCTGTTTTCCCAAAGTCTTAAGAAAGTGGTAGCAACAAAAAGGAACTTCACAATTTAAATTTCAAATTCAAACCTCTGCGTATGTTTTCATAAGAATAAACAAGATGCTAGAAATATAGATATGCTTGAATAATAGCAATAAAGTAAGCTGATTACTACTCTCCTCAGCCACAGGGAAAGTAGATTTGCAGTGGTGGCTGCTTTGGGTCCACTCCCCAAAGCCAAGTGGTAACACTATCAATTTCCCAGTATACCGGTACATTGCTGTCAGTCAGGTAAAGGGGCCTGAGTGATTTCTGTGGTTGTCAGTCACCACAGGTGCCAAATGACACCCTAAGCTATCAATCAGCAGTACCGAAGAGTGGTTAGAGTAGGTTATGTAGGATTCAGCCAGTATTTACTGGGATAGAGATTGCCCAGACCTAAGAATGATGGTTCTAATTGTAAATGATGACAGACTACCAGTAGCCAGGCAACAATGCTGGATGACCCATTAAAGTCATGTGCTTACGTTGTCATATTGGAGAGGTGTAGGTGCACTGAAGATTTTTTTCATTCTTCCTCACCTATCCACGTACATGTGATCCACTCTCCTATTATAACAGTCCCTATTGTAAAGTATTTAATTTATTATTTGTGTTGGTACCAGTTGGCAGTGTAATCCTGAGTTCTGTTCTATTATGCAACATCGACAGTTTACTTTTATTCTTCCATTTATTTTGCCTCATAAGCATGCCTCAGTGTAACAATGTGCATTCTGAGAGTCTGTCAGACAGCTTGTTACTTGTACTCAATGCTGTAGCTTATTCCTACCACTGGGATAACTGCCCTTAGCAATAAAAAAGAATACAGAGAATGATTTGGTTCAAGTGACACATGTCAACTATGGACATATGCAAAGAGATTTTTTTTTCAATATGCTGAGGCTCCAAAAATGCATAGGCTGAGCCATAGTGGGGGCATGGTGAGCTAGTCTCAGGGAAGGATTTAATGAATGTTTTGCCCTGCCTGATATGTAATTCACAAAGGCACTGAGAATGTTAGGCAAGAGGCACTGTGATTTCTGGATGGATGGAGACTATTCTATAGTGGAGACCTATATGCCACACAATTTTGCTAAGTTTTCCTGCCTGAAAACTTGTTATATGATGTTTAAATATTGGTGCTGTCTTAATACCACACTGAAAGAAAGCTTCTCAGCCCTCATTTTGGCATGCTACAAAGCCATCTGTAGTTAATGCATGCACTGATATATATGTATCTGTGTAACTTTCAGACATCAAAGTTATTTTTCTAAAGGACACTGTATTACCCAGATTCTTTTCTGGCTAATATAAAACCAATTTTCTTACAATCTATTGTATAAGGAAGCAGATTTTTATTCCATCATTTTGAGCACCCTCACTGAAGCTTTTCACCCACTAGTCAGCTACTTCTGAGGGGTCCACATTACTGCTGAGATATAAGGTCAAATAGCATCAAGCATTGCCAAGGTCACCACAGAAAATGACTGGCCTCCTTGAAAAATATAGTATCCAATTGCCTAAGGAGAAAACATCCTAAAGCTGTTCCAAAACCAGTTTCCTACATGGTAGCAAACCTAGAAATTCATCATTATGATCTATGGCTGTTTCTATAAAAATTGTGTATATCTGCAGGTGCCTTACTGACATGGATCCAATTACATAAAGGTAATAGCCTAAATGAACTGGGGAATTAAAAAGTACATTTTATGCACAAAAGTGAATTCTGTGAATTGCTTGGAAACAGACTACAAAACCTGACACACAGCTATGAAAATACTATGGAGGAATGAAGTAGATTATAAATGTATCTCTGATTTCATTAACAGAGATCTTAAAAACAACATGGAGAGTTATACAGTAGTTTCAATATGTCTTCATCAATATCTTGTTAATATTCTAGATCAAGAATAAAAGGTGTCATCTCAAACTAATCACTGGGCAAGTCTATTAAAAGATTTTATTTCCATCTAAAGTTTAGGCCAAGACTTTTGTGGTATGAGACTTTGCAATATCATCACCTTCAAGTGACAAATGCTGGTCTACTCTTCACAACTAGGAGTTCTCACCATGGCTTCTGGCTCTGAAGTCTGGCTTTGGCCCTGAGCAGCATAAGGCAGTTGGAGATCTCTCTTTCTGGCAGCTGCACAGTTGGAACATAAAACTTGCAAAACTAAAGAACAGAGGGCCTATGCTCTAAAGAAAGAACTAATACATTTAAACAACTGCATCATAGGCAAAAATATGTTCATACAAGAATTCAGCCAACTGTTAATATTAATTTAAAAATAATTTTACAAAATTCAGGGTAGTAAACATAAAAATGAATTTAAACAATCCTTTCCCCCATAACTCTATGTGAGACACTTTTCTAAAAATATGTTACAAAATGACTTTTGGTAGATGAAATAAGAGTACAACCTTAAAAACAGGTGTAAAAAGTTTCAACTGCCAGCATTAACAACCATTTAATTTAATATCTAAAGTTTCTTGATTGGACACTTTTTGGGCAGTAATAACAAGATTCCTAAGCCACTTTCTGTGGCCCAGGACTAAATTTTGCTACTTTCACCTTTTTAAAACATCATTTCAAAACATCACAGTGGATTAAGTCAATGTTTCCTAATTGATTACATATATTATAGCATGATTCGTTTCCCCAAGTACTACTTTAGCCTGTTATTATTTATTTATTTATTTGTTTGTTTATTGGAACAGCAGCAGAGAACTGATGCCTCAACTAGTATACTTGGCAAATTCTTTGTTTTCTTAACAGGAAGCTTAAGGAATTAAAAATGAATTTTCTTCTTCAAGTTTGGCAACTGTTTCCCAAATTTCCCATTTAACCTAAATTAATAGGGTTTGGTAGAAAACCAAGCTCTGTTTTCACAGTCTATTTCAGACTGCATTATGACACATTTACAATATTTTTGTCTGACCAAATTATATACTTTAGTCACAACAACACATATTTTTCCCATTTCTCCATCATTTGCTGGTGATGGCAAAGTTAATCAGTTACAAACCAGCCACATTTCTAACACTGATTTTGTAGCCTTTATAAACTGTCCCTTACACTTCATTAATATAAAATATAGCAAATATTGCATTCAGTAATGCATGACAATAACGAATAACTCATTACCAAAAGATACTGACATATTGGAGTAAGTCCAGAGAACAGTACCAAAAACGGTGGCCAAGGAAAGATGAAACAAGTTAAATATGTATAGCTTTAATATAATGTGTGTGTGTTGGGGTGGAGGGGTTTATCTTATTTGAGGAGCGTAAACAACAAACATATAGAGTATTTGGGTGACATGCAGTGTTATAGTTAGGAGTAATGGGATGAAATTAATAAAATAAGAAATTAGGCTTAATATCTTAATTTCAGAAAAAATGTCCTAACAGTGAGATAGGTATAGTTTCCTAAGGGAAGGTGAAGAGCCCTATTGTTCAGGACTGTGAAAACTAGCCTGGACATTAATAAATAGAAAATATGCTGTAGGGAACATTCTGCATTGGCTAGGAGCTGGATTGGAACTTCAGATACCTGTAGGACGTTTCCATCTCTGACTTTTATGATTCTTATGGCTGAGGCAGAGGTATGGGAAAGAATCAGGAGATGAGGTTTGATCATTCCATCAGTTGCACATGCACAAATCTTACTAACTTCAGTAGGTGTTATGCCCATTCAGAGGGAATTATACATGTACAACTGAGCCCGTGAGTTCTAATCTTGGCTCTCCAATAGCCTTCATGATCTTAGTTAAGTCACAAATTGTGTGTCTCACTTCCTCCATCTGTGTAATGAAAGTAATAATATTTTTCTACATCATAGGGATGCTGTAAGATTGAATTCATTAATATTTGTAAAGCACTTTAACACAAGTCTGATGGAGGTGCTATGTAGGCACAAATATTTTCAAACCCCACTACCCTTCTTCTAGAAACCTTTAGTGGCTCCTTTTCTGACTGAAATTAATAACTGATTAAGATCTCATTGCTAATCAAGGAAAAAAAATGTTGGCTTTAATTGCCTGTGCTGAGGCCTGAGACCAGGGAAACGGGGAGAGTATAAAAGAATCACTCCTGGCTACTGCCACTGGATCTACTGAGCATCTGGGCCCCTTCAACCATGTTGGAGAAGGCTAGTGGGGGACAAATTTCCCTCTTTATCTTCCCAGTCACTGCTGCTTCTAGTGCTACTGAATCTCTTGCCCCTGCTCATCATACTGGAGGATGATTGGGGAGAGTTAAAGCCTCTAGTTTGTCCTCCATGAACTTCTTGTAGCTGCCACTAGAGCTGTTGAGCCCCTGGAATTACTTCTGAAGCATCCTTCCTTTTATTTGTTCCCCTATGTTACCTATTTGAATATGCTATCTAGATCTGTGGGTGGGCCTATAGCCCTCTGCGTATTTGAATGTGTGTTTTCTGTTATGGTACAGAGGATTAGTTGTGAATGAACAAATAATACACATATATGTTACTTAGATTCTTGGCAGAGTAGCATCCCATGTACTTTGTTTTGAACATCTAACAACATTATTTTCACATTAGCTTGTGGTTCTCAAACTTTTGTTTGGTGACCCCTTTCACACAGTAAGCCTCTGAGTGTGACCCCTCCCCTTAAATTAAAACACTTTTAAATTAGGGCAGTCAAGTGATTACAAAATTAATTGCGATTAATCATGCTATTAAAAAAATTAATCACGATTAATCACGCTGTTAATAATAGAATACAATGTATTTAAATGTGTTGATGTTTGTCTACATTTCCAAATATATTTGATTTCAATTACAACACAGAATACAGAGTGTATAGTGCTTACTCTATATTTATTTTTATTACTAATATTTGCACTGTAAAAAACAAAAGAAATAGTATTTTTCAATTCACCTAATACAAGTACTGTAGTGCAATCTCTTTATCATGTAAAACTTTAGAGCCTACAAGTCCACTCAGTCCTACTTCAGCCAATCACTCAGACAAACAAGTTTGGTTACAATTTGCAGGAGATAATGCTGCCCGCTTCTTGTTTACAGTGTCATCTGAAAGTGAACACAGACGTTCACATGGCACCATTGTAGCCGGCATCGCAAAATATTTATATGCCAGATGTGCTAAAGATTCATATGTCCCTTCATGCTTCAACCAGCATTCCAAAGGACATGTGTCCATGCTGATGATGCTTGTTAAAAAAAAGAAAAAAAAAAAGAAAAAAGCATTAATTAAATTTGTGACTGAACTCCTTGGGGGAGAATTGTATGTCTCCTGTTCTATTTTATCCACATTCTGCAATATATTGCATGTTATAGCAGTCTCAGATGGTGACCCAGCACATGTTCATTTTAAGAACTTTCACAGTAGATTTGACAAAACACAAAGATGGTACCATCTTTCTAAAATATGAGATGTGAGATTTCTAAAAATAGCTACAGCACTCTACCCAAGGTTTAAGAATCTGAAGTGCCTTCCAAAATCTGAGAGGGACGAGATTTGCAACGGCAGCTACAAAAGTGCCATGCGAATGCCTATTCTCACTTTCAGTTGACATTACAAATAAGAAGCAGGCAGCATTATCTCCCATAAATGTAAACAAACTAGTTTGTCTTAATGATTGGCTGAACAAGAAGTAGGACTGAGTGGACTTTTAGACTCCAAAGTTTTACATTATTTTGTTTTTGAGTGCTGCTATGTAGCTAATAAAGGGATAAAGAGATTGCGCTATGTATGAGGTGAACTAAAAATACTATTTCTTTTATTATTTTACAGTGCAAATATTTATAATAAAAATTATAATATAAAGTGAGCACTGTTCACTTTGTATTCTGTGTTGTAATAGAAATCAATATATTTTAAAATGTAGAAAATCATCCAAAAATATTTAATAAATTTCAATTGGTATTCTATTTAACAGTGTGATTAATTGCGATTAATTTTTTTAATAATGATTTTTATTTTAGAGTTAATCATGTGAATTATTGACAGACTATTTTTTATATTTAACACTATTATAAATGCTGGAGGCAAAGTGGGGTTTGGGGGTGGAGGTTGACAGCCCATGGCCCCCATGTAATAACCTTGTGACCTCCTGAGGGTTCACAACCCACAGTTTGAGAACCCCTGTTTTAGAAGACATACTCCTCATGCTTGTAATTTTGCAAAGTTAGCTAGTTACCAGCCTGACTGAAAGCAGCACCCCAGCTTTATTTTATAGTCCCACATAAACCAGCTAGCCTGAGTTGAAAGCACCACTAAACTCATGTAAGAGGTTTATGTGTGGAGGAAGGTTAGGGGCAACACTCAAGTAAGAGCCCAAGTTAACTCTGCAGTTAAGACATAATAGACTTATGGAAAGTAAAAGCAGCAGCTCCTAATATGGAGTCAGCCTAAGAGCAAAGAGATACCGTTTTAGCAGAAGCAACTGAAGCAGACACAGAGCACATAATCTCCGGGATTGGTGATTTCCTCAGACTGACTTTTTCAGTTTAGACTCAGTGTTAGGTTTGTTCTGACCTTTTCTTGTCCCTTTACCTACCTGGCAGCCTCACTCTCTTGACCCTCTGTGCTCCTATCATCCTCTCATTTTCCTCTTCTCATCTTCTCTATACTGTCCCCTTTCTCCTCCACACCATCCTACCTCCACATACTTTAAAAAATTACAAGGAGAAATATAGAAAAATAAACTTTAAAAAAATGTGGAACCAACATGCCATTTGGTAAGCATCACAGTATTTATCCTGCTTGTAGGTTGAAATGCTGTATTTTTTTCCCTCAGCTTTTGCCTGTCTTGTGTATTAGCTATAAACTCTTCATGGCAGGGAGCACATTTTTAGTATAATAATTAGCTGTTTTGTATGTAACCTAACATAATAGGATTCCTATCTTGATTTCCAGCAGCATCTACAGACCCTATACATACCGGTATATCAACAAAAAGAACAAAACAGATGCTCATGGGAGTCTTAAGCTAAGATAATTCTTTAATACATAGAAAGCATGCAACCTTCAATATTTTCAGCAAGATATCAAACGTCCACATATTGAGTATTTCTTTTATATCTGAAGGTGATGATGCATTTCTTTATTTTTATACTCTGACAAGTTTTCACCTTCCCTTTCAGTTATCAAAGATTTTGAGAATATCTAGTAAAGTGACAATACTTAAATCTCCCAAAAAATTTGCTGTTTTCTCTGCCACTATAACTGTTACACTCTCATTTCCCCTTAATCTGGCACATGTAATACAGGTCCTGTGTGGACAAAAATTGCATAATATTTTATTTTTTCTCTTTTTAGATGTTTTGAGAAAAGTGAAGCATGTTCGTGTTTGTAGGCTGGGGCTATAAATGGTGGAGATTCCCCCAGTTCCTTCCAGAAACTATTTCACAGAGGGTATGTCTAAACGGGGATACTCAGGAAAGTTAAACTGAATTAACTGAAGATGTAAATTTAACATGCATTATTTAACACTCAATGACTCACTCAGAAGTAAAGTGGTCTTAGAATGCTTTAGCTTAATTCACAAAGTGTCCCTGTCTAGACATGCCCTAAAGAAAATCTTTCCTTGTAACTTTGCTCAACTTCCTCTCATTACTCTTAGTTTTATCCACTATGATTCCCTAAAGAACGCATCATCCATAAAATATTGGAAACTTATTGTGCTCAGATGCTATAGTATCTGAATTAGCTCAATGCTGTGCATCTAATCTGATGGAAAACCACCAGTTTAGAAGCAATATATTATATTTATTTCTTGTAGGTCATTATCATGTCAGGTTAGAAATGAACATGGCAACGTAACACGTTATTTGCTAGCTCCAGTAGGCAGTATCCCAACTGAATTTTCCATAAGTATATCTTCAAAAACCTGGGAGAAAAAATGGGGTTGGGATTATTTTGATCTCTTGTAAAGTGCTTCAGAATAGATGACTTGCCAAAGTACTAGTTGTCAGGTCACAGTACTTGTTATGACTTCAATATCTCAATAATGACATGGTGTTTTTTTTCTTAATTCTCTTCTAACACACAATGCCCAGTCAAATACATATAAGATACAAAATAGAAAAAAAGCAAATTGCTGCCAGAGTGGATTTCTGGTGATCAACCTTGCCCCCTTATTCCTTCTGTACTATTCCCAAAGGACAATATATGCTATGAGAAGGCAGACATAGACCATTATGAAAAGTGTTGACAAAATTACATATAGTCTCAGCTTAAAGTGTAGTACTACTTTGAAAAGTGAGTAGGCAATAATGACATCTTGTTACTTAACCAATTGGCTTCTGCATGTATTCAGTGACCAATTTACTTAAGTTAAAAAAAAAAAGTTTGTATTAATCTTCACTGCTGTCAGTACTACAAGACCAACAGTTATAAGAGAGTGTCCCGTACTGTATTATGACTCACCCAAAATCATCAACAAAACTGTTAACTAAGTTCTACCTGCAGGTACAATTCATGTTCTGAGATACGGGTCTCAGACCTTATTGAAGAAAATAGCAGTACACATGTGTAACCAATGACAGAATACATCTTGCAGAATTTTTGTCACCGGAAATGATGCACAAGTCATAAAAACTATGGCTGGACTTTCAGATTCCAGGATGAAATAGCAGAGTTGGTGGTTAGTTTTCTTGCACACTGCAAGTTTGATATGGGAATAACTGAGATTTAATAAAAACAGACATCTAAAAGTCCTTTTATTCCAGAGTTATTTTTCAGAGTAGAATCACACTTTAAAATTGAGCACATATTTATTAATATTATACTGTTACCAAATTACACTTTGATTTATATTCTCTTTTGTCTTATTGTGTCCCCGTTTTTTTCTATAGTATTAAAATATCAGCATTATATAACACGATGTTTTAGCAAATGCAAGACCTTATGCACTTCCTATTAAAGATTCAAAAGTATTTTGCGTAGAGTGTGTGAACAAGGTTTGTGAAATGCTAATGGTGTGAATTATGGTCATTCATCACTCCTCTACTGAGGTATAATCTAGTCTACCGGATGGAATGGCAAATCATCCTGACATGTTTATATTAATGTGTATGTAAATGAGCATAAGAAAGAAATGGTCAAATTTATGTTAAAGACTTCTAAAGGCTTAACAGCATCTTACTAAGTATATATGTCAGCTTAATCTAATCCTCCTACTTCTAACACGTCCTGTGGTCTCAGCACGGTGCCTATAATGCTCTCATATGTTATGAGGGATTGCCTCTGAGAAGTTCACCATCAGTAGTACACTTTGTTTAATAAAACTTTACATTTGGTCTTAGGCTGACAGAATGCTAGCTTTCTCAAATTTGCATCACAAACCTTTAGCTGCTTCTGACATCAATAACACTGGCAATAATACTTTCCAGTAATCTGTTACAACACAGAGAGTGCACATGTTCTCAGTTCCCATCTTACTTTGTCAGCTGCAAACAGGCTGCTCTACTTTGCGTGGACTGGTTCAAATGAACACTGCAATTTGTTGCACCAAAAAAACACTCTTTTAATCAGCATCTCATTTGAGAAGATCTTTGGTGGTGTTCCTTTCCTTGCCTCAAGGTCTTCAAGTTCTACTTAAGTAAAGCATCTTTCTTTCCCTTCATGTCCACACTTATCTCCTCATAGAATGGACAATGCATTGGGGTTCTGAGCTCACCAAAAAGTCTGCTGATGCCAACTACTGAATTAACCTCAGGAATGGAACAATAGAGTATGGTTATTACGTTTGTCTCCTGTGGAGTGTTCCCTCTTATCCCAAAAGCTACCAATGGAAGCCCATCAATATATAGAAACACAGCAATGTTTAGTTAGAATAGAATATGTTAGAATTTAGTTAGAATATGACCTCCCATATGAGGTCATAAAAAGAGGACCCACCACAACTCTCTTTCAGTTCCCTTGCAGTTTGAAGCCTATGGTAAATGAAGACTTTGAAAAGCAGGGATGGAAGGTGAGTCATGGGATCCACCCTGAATACAACACCTTGAAGAACCGCAGTTCTTTGTTTTTCAAGTGTGTGTCAATGTGGAGCCCACTGTAGGTAAATGGCAAGTCATATACCCTCAGGATTGTGGGAGTGAGGATCATCAGATGAATCAAACTGGAAATGAAGTACTGCTCTCCCAAACTTGGTGTCTGCTCCAGCACCTCTCAAGGGCATAGTGTTTCACAAGGCCATAGTGTGTCAGTCCATGTTGCAACCTTCCAAATCTCAGAGATCAGAATGTGTATGAAGCAGGTGACAGATGCAGCCTGTGCTCTGGTGCAGTGTGCCTTAATGTTTGAAGAGAGAGGTTTGCCAGTTAGCTAACAGTGGAAATACACTCCATGGTCCATCTGGAAATTTTCTGGGACAAGATGGTTTGGCCTTTTGACAGGCCAGAAATGGCCACAAAATGGCTAGGAGACAGCTGAAATAGCTCATTAAGGTAACACAGTAAAGCTTTGGATACATCCAGGTTGTGCAGTTTCTTCCTTCCTGGCATCAAATGCAACTTCAGGAAGAAGACTGGCAAGATAATGGATTGATTTAGGTGAAAGTCTGAAAACTCCTTAGGGCTGAACTGGGGTGCAGTCTCAGGCACCATGTTGTTCATAAAGAAAAACTGTGTAGGGCACTCCGGCCATGAGAGCCTGGAGTTCACTGACTCTCAGAGCTGAAGTGATGGTGACTAGAAAGGACAGTTTGTGATAAGGTGGTGCACAGACATGGTGACAGTCGTTCAAAGAGAGGCTCCATAGAGGACAAAACTGAGATCCCATGAGGGAGCTGGATCCTGAACCAGAAGGCAAATATGAAGGAAGACACTAGGGAGTTTTGATAATGTTGACCGTGAGACGATCAAGCACAACTGTACTGGAGTATGACATGCCAATGCTGCTGCCAAGTGAACTCATCAGATAATTTAGTACCCAGTTCAGTGCCTGTCTTGACATGCTGGTGGTGGCTTATACCAGTAGGGGAATCTGGCAAACCTCTCTGAAAGGAGAAGTTTTGTGCTTGAAGATGGGGAGAACTTATAGCCCATTGATGGTGAAGAGCAGTAGATCTCTTTTAGGGGTAGCACCAATGTGAATGGCACTGTCGATAATGGGGCCTGTACCGGTACCAGGAGGCACTTTAGCATGAGTGAGTGTTCTTATTCTCTCCTAAGCTTGTCTTCCATGATTGGTGTCAATGCCGTGGGAGGCAGTCCACAGCCAGGGTTGGTTTCAACACGGTGTTGAACACCATAGGTGGTTCCTTCCCTCCAGCCCTTGATGCCTTGTGGCACTGGTAGATTTCTCTCCAAGCTTTTGCGTTGTCTCTCCTTATGGGAGGCTACTGAAGTGACATCTGTCAGTGCACCCTTTGATGTCAGTTTTGACATCGAGGGTGTAGATGCCAGCTTCGGTGCCTGTTCTTTTCTCAGCGCCATCTTTTCTGCACTGGTCTTAGATGTAGTGTATTTATTGGATGGAGTGCTGGATAATGATGGCTTGTCCACTAACAGGATCCTGGAATTGTTTCCTCAGGCTCTGGTGAGATCTTCACGGATTGTTCTACATTTTGGGTTGTATAAGTAGGGGCATTTCCAGCAGATCGAGGGACGTGATCATTCCCCTCTATTCAGCGCTGGTGAGGTCTCATTTGGAGTACTGTGTCCAGTACTGAGTACTGTGTCCACACTACAAGAAGGATGTGGATAAATTGGAGAGAGTCCAGCGGAGGGCAACAAAAATGATTAGGGGGCTGGAGCACATGACTTACGAGGAGAGGCTGAGGGAACTGAGATTGTTTAGCCTGCAGAAGAGAAGAATGAGGGGGGATTTGATAGCTGCTTTCAACTACCTGAAAGGGGGTTCCAAAGAGGATGGATCTAGACTGTTCTCAGTGGTAGAAGATGACAGAACAAGGAGTAATGGTCTCAAGTTGCAGAGGGGGAGGTTTAGGTTGGACATTGGAAAAACTTTTTCACTAGTAGGGTGGTGAAGAACTGGAATGGGTTATCTAGGGAGGTGGTGGAATCTCCTTCCTTAGAGGTTTTTAAGGTCAGGCTTGACAACAAAGCCCTGGCTGAGATGATTTAGTTGGGTTTGGTCCTGCTTTGAGCAGGGGGTTGGACTAGATGACCTCCTGAGGTCCCTTCCAACCCTGAGATTCTATGATTCTATGATTCTAGAAGATGGAGTTTCAGCCTTGTGTTTCTCAACTTACGCATTCTAACAGAAAATGACAGGTATACTGAGCATCTGCTAGGTATGTGTGATTCCCCAAAACTAATCTCCCTTTGAAGGGGATTAGTCCATTGCAGGATGGACAGGGCTTTAAACCTGCAGGTTCAAGTCTGCCACATTAAGGAGGAGGGGGCATCAACAGGGGGGTGTAGTCATTGATACTCAGTTAAAATGGGTCAATAGGATGGTTGAGGTTGAATATAAAGGTAATCAAAGGAGTTCTGAAGAAAATCAGAAGGTTTGTAGACAGTTTAGCCAAAGCTAAGAACTAATGTGCTGGATACGCGCCAGGTTCCATCTCGCTGCCAC
Organism: Mauremys reevesii; assembly: GCF_016161935.1. Classification (NCBI taxonomy): domain Eukaryota; kingdom Metazoa; phylum Chordata; order Testudines; family Geoemydidae; genus Mauremys; species Mauremys reevesii. Next base: position 53,685,698 of record NC_052626.1, read on the forward strand.
AGTCTTCGAATTGCAAGGAAACATCATGCTGCTCTGTCCTTTATACCCTCACATGGGGGCATGAAGAGGCACAAGGTAAATGTGTAGACCCAACAGACACTACTACTTGAAAGTTTCCAGTCTTGTGAGCACTGAGGCTCATGCACACTTACAATGGGATGCACACTGACACATACTTACTTAAAGAAGAATGTTCTATTTTTTAGTCAAAAAAGGTAAAAGGCAATGTGTTTCTATAGTAAGTTAGCAAGGCACTAGTTGAATCTCTTATGTATTTTAATCTCAAGTGGTGGACTAGCATTTAAATTAAAAAGTCAACAACACAGAGTCAGCAACAAAAGCTAGCTTTACTAATTATAAAAAGCCTATAGTTAAGTTTCACCAAATATGGCAGCATAAAAGGCAAAAGCACATGACTGTTACTCTAGTGACATCAAAGCAAGGTATGACCCTAATAAAGTATAAGTGGAAAGTTCCTAGAACCTAATAACCAGTCAAGCTAAAAAAAATTATGTAAAAACCTATTTATTAGTGTATGTCTATCAAGAACAAGACTTCAACTAATTTGACAATTATTTTAACAGCACAATCTCAAAAACTAATAATCTAAATTGTCATCGAATTATAGAATCTAAAAAAATAATAAAAAGGTTGGGAAAACAATAAAAAAGGTTTGAAAACAGTAGGAAAAAAAAAAGGATTTCATACTCTTTTTCTTCCTACATGTTTGACCCCTTCGATATGCAGAATTACATAGGTAAAATACTGTAAACATTGTTTCAAAACTGACAGTCAGAATATATAAAATTTATATTAATTTATATTTCATGAGCTATATAATAATAGCATGAAGAGGCTCCAGGGGGTATTTTAGTGGTCCATTAGTATCCCTGGAGAGGCTGAAGCAACTCCACTGGAGACCTTATTCTTCACAATGCACCCAGAATGTATTTTAATGGAGTACTTAACCATGCCCCTTGTTGTGCCTTAATGCTGTATTAAAGATGTTTTTTCTGATTTTGATCCTTCATTACAGCAGAAAGGAAACTGGTTTAAAAATTCTCGTATCTGGGGTCTACAGTACACTGTCAGAATGGTAGCTAACAGAAAGAGTAGCCTCATCAGTAGCCATTTTATTGGAAACTTTATTTTCAGATACATTGCACAGTGTGTCTTCTCTCCATATGAACTTTTTGAACAGAAGTGTTAAGCAACATGGGTGAAGTTTCCTTTTAAATTCTTTACTGGTAATTTAGTGCTGGCTGTAAATGTAATGCCTACTACGTTTTCACAAGAATGCATTTCTTACCAATGATGATAATGACAATGGTCATTAGGGCCTTAGAGAGAATTAAAAGGAACCAAGGATGAATGAATAAATAAAAACCATGATGACTCATTCTATACCCATGCTATTAGCATAACATAAAATACCAAACAGTCAAATTTCCCCCCATCCCATCTAGTTATACATTTTGCTCAATTCTAGACTGAAATAAGGCAAATGTACTTTATTCCACAGTAATTATTATATGCCCTGTGAAGCATCAGGGAGGAAGCAGGCAAAAGGATAATGTAAATCGCATGCTAGGAAAATGTTTTAATCAGGCTTTTTCTTAGCTCTCAATCAAGGCATAGTAGAACAACAACATTCTGTCAGGCTATATGTTCATTTCTTGCTTCCTGGATTAAGCATGCTTATTTTATGCCACATTTTTTATCGCTTTCTATTCTTGTATTTTAAATCTATTAAACAATGCCAAGTTGAATTTCCTTCAAAAACTGCTGCAGGTTAAGTAAAAAAAAAGTAGGATCTTTGAGGGCTAGCTTTTATGTCAGCTAATTAATATGGATCATTAGTGGTTTTACAAATATCTTTGTGTGTGTATGCGTGCAAGAGATGGATATAGACTAAGGGCCTGATCCTACAGTATGGAGGTTGTCCGTTACTCTGAAATGTTCATAACTCTGAACAAAGCACAGTTCGGGATCCAGATCCAGCAGTTGACACTCCAGGTCAGTTTTAAGCAGCAGGAAAACTTCCTACTCAGTGCCAGCATGAGTGAGTGAGTGAGTGTGTGTGAGAGAGATGGGGGGGAACAGCCCATCTTCTCATGGCCAGGGCTGTGTGTGGTAAAAGCAGCCCGTCTCCCTCCCTCCTGCTCCTGGCTGTCTGTCTTGGTCTGGCAGCCCCAGTGTCTTCCTGTAAGAGACTGCGCTATGTGTGGGGGTGGGGACAGGCAGCCCACATGTGCCTACCTTTCAGATGCAGTACAGGCACAGTACAGTATTTGCTTATTTTTTTTGTCTCTGCTACTGTCTACTTCCGGTTTCACATGGTGTCTGAGTGACCACTCAGTGGGTAACTCTGGTGTTCATATCTTTGAGGTTCTACTATACTTCTGTTGAAGTCAATGGCTAAGCTCTTGTTGATTTCAATAAGAGCAGGATTAGGTCTTTAAACATTTTGTAGGCCTGTCAAATGAAAGAGGTGTCTGTGCAGTTGCAAGTCCTAACTGTTTTCTCTAACTGAACATAGCACAGACCCTAGACATCATGACACAGGAGATAAATTATAGTTATAATATTGTTATTGGTTTGAGCTCTCTTTACTTTGCAAGAGGATTGACATTCTAGAGCGTTCTAATTCTGCAACAAACATTAATGATTCAAACAATATACTAAATTTGTTTGCTCAGCTGTCGTTCATCCCTTCAGACGGGTCTATTTTAAAGCCACTGATTGACAAAACACTCAGTCCACATTTAAAGACATCCATGCACTCACCACTATTCTCTACCTTAGAGAAACTGACATTTTTTCATTATTTTTATATTTTAATCTTGTTTCTGCTCTAAATAATTTTTGCCTGCTAGCATCTGGAAATTACCAGCTATGCTCTACATGATCAGCAATACGAATGCTTGGTAATTAAACTGTTCAAAGACTTTTAGACAGAAGATTCATCCTTCCAGAGTCTGACTCATTTTTGTTTTTGTCGTCTATTTGGGCTGCTAGATTTCTTGCCAGGCTAATGGTTTTTTTGCTAAGTGGTAATATGGCTGGTGGTCAGAAAAGGAACATTCATACCCTAATCATGCCTACTCTTCACAAGTGCTTTTCCAGCTAAACTTTATATATAGGTAAACAAATATTCCCCTCCTCCCAACAATAGTCTTACCTGCTTGTAGTGTTCCAGCATCAAAACTATCCTTCCTGTAGAAAGTTCTAAAACACAAGGGAATTGCACTGCAACCTTCTGAAAGTTTCTCGACAGCTTGTCTAAACACAGCAACCATATCATGAAGAGTCCTATCTAAATCGACTGACGAAGCAGATGATGAAATCAAGTTTAGGCATAATGAGATAGATGCACTAGATGCAGAACTGGACTCCACAGCTTCACATACAATTTGGCAGCCCTCTGACAACATCTTCATCACAAAACTTTTCCTTTTTGGTGGATCATCCACTACTGCAATGACATGCCACTCAATGAGTGCATCTCTGGGTAGGTGGGGAACCACGACCACAGTTAGCATTCCACAGACTGCAGCTACATCACTGTACATCTCTGGATCTTCGGCCTAAAAATTAAACAAAATATCCTGGGCATTAGCAAGGAAAGGAAAAAACCACAAGAAATAGAATTTTTATACGTCCTCACAGAACCTGCACCATGAGAATTTAATTTATAAAACTGGCAAAGCTATAAAGAAATAGTAAACATATTAAACATTAAAGTGAAAGGAATGACTCGTATTTCGTTATGTATATTAAAACAAATACAGTGTGTATACTATGATATATTCACATTGTGTTTATATGAATACTTCAGTGTTGTTATCAAGGACGCTTTGGTTTGTTCTGCAATCTGTCTTACTAAGAAAGTAATCTTAAGCAATTATGAGTTTAACAGCTAATACCTGCTCATCTTCCCAACCTTAGCCTCCTACTAGGTCTTTGTCATTCAAAGGAGGAGTACTGATCTTAACAAACTTTATGCTTATTCTTATACAATAGACAGGAATCAAAGAACAGCAAAACAGATCATGTAATGTGACATTTGTCCAGTCATATTCTTTGAATGTAAGAAATGTTAATGGTGCCACTAAGGCCATGGAAATAAATGAGCACAATACTTATGTTCCATGAAACAAATTTGGTTACCAATGACATAGGCTGTTCTGAGAAGCAGCATGTCTTGAACATAGCTTTCTAAAGGGTGAGAGCCTCTCCCTAGTGACAAAGCTCAGCCTGCACTGCCCTGCAGGTCTGAGGTTATTCTTACATTACTTGGCAAGCCAACTGCTGTGCCCGTGAGCTGTATTTAATAATGGCAAACAAGAACTGGGATAATATTTAGCTTCTTACTTTCCCTACAAGCCCTGTAAAAATTATAAGCTAAATTTTACTGTACCATGGTAACAACTGTGGGAAGGGAACACTGCATGTTCACTAAAGTTTCCTATGGGAATGAGGGGAGGAATTTGAGAAACTGCACCCTTTTAAATCTAACAGTTAAGGGTTTCATATAGAACTTTGTTCTGAATTTTTACTAATCCAGGGATTGGCAGCTGGAGAGACTGCCCTGCTGGTATTGCCCTGCACCTTCTATCCCTTTTCTTCTCACAGCACAGCTCCCTCAGGATAGCAACATAATGCTCTGAGATTTTAAAACCTGAACAGAAACTCAGAATGGCATACTTCAGCCTCCAACAACCTTAAAGTTAAGCATGGGCTTAAGTTACATATATTGTCACAGTTACAGAGTGAAATATGCCTCAGACCCCTTTTAGTCCCTCTGATGTGCACTTCTCAGGTGACAAATCTGGCTTCCTGCACCTCACTCTGAGTGGAACCATGCAGCAGTTCCCTTGTTTCCCAACTGCATTAACATGAGAAGCCCAGCTGCTTTTGACACCTGTAAACCCTTCCACTCCAGGGACCTGTGATGAGGAAGTTGATTAAAGTGACTCAAAAGTAGCATCTTCAAAACAAAGCATCATTTATTCATTCCCCAAAGGTACAAAGTATGTAGAGCAAAGGAGAAAAAACAACAGAAGACCTACTATATACATGGCTCTTATACCTTAATCTTTCTGTGCCAGCTTTTGTAAATGCTCCTCAGCCCTGCTAACCCCTATCTCTGGCTGGGAGAAACAGATGTACTGCTTACAACATGCTCTCTCTGGTTATTCCCATCCTAGCCTGTCAGCTTTCGTTTACACTCCCTGGGCAATCTCTGGCCACTCACTCAACTTTGTTCCCTTTTCTAGGTCTGGGGTCCTTAGATCACTCTCTTTTCATCCTTGGCAAAACATCTATGTCACTAGGGTGGTGCCAAGGAGCCACCTCTTCAAGGCTATGCACCACGCTGCTGTGTTGGAGAATTTGTTGAGATGCTCCTTATCTAGGCCACTGTTCTACTTTTCTTGCTTGGTTTCTTTAACAACCTCTTTTGATCTAACTCCACAGCAAGCAGCCAATATAAACAAGCACACAAAGACATACAACAGATATATAAAAAATAATACAGATATTTCCCAGTTCTCCACACGTGCCTAACTGCTTTCCTGAACCGGGGCCCAAATGAGTAGTACCATCTTATGTATGTATGTGTTCCTAACACATTTCAAACATGAAACCTGTTAAATAAAAATGAATCTGTTTATGAAAGTAAATCTTATTTTTTTATATATATCCCCCCAAGGAGTATTGTGCTGAAGGAATAATAAAGTACTTTTACCTGTCTTCTGAGCATATGAATTTTTATTTAAACAAGTTTTAGATTTTCTCTCTGGTCAATAGCTTTTTTCATTTTTTTTAAGAGATCAGACATTAAGTACTCTTGATATTAGTGGCTTTCACTTTTCTTCTCCTTTGTGTTTATTGACAATACCTTTTTTATATACCAATTTGCTTATACTACAGTCTATACTGGTAATTCTGTACATTGCCTGACCTATGAATGGAAAAATAATAACAAGTTAAAACAGTCATTTTACCTGAAGTCGATAAGGCCATAACACTCACCCTGCCTTCAATTCACATGCTCAATTTTCATCCACTCACTCTCGACTTCGAGAGGAAGGAATAATGACAGGTTAGAGGCACTTTATTTCAAAATTCACTCACAAAGTTATTGACAACCATTTTTCCACAGAAAAGTCTCTGCTGCTTGACCCTCGTGAGCTGTTTACATGAAAAATGCACTTACTTCTAGATTAACGATAGTGGAGTCTAATTCCATACCAAACATATAGCAATTGCTTTAGCATCTCTGTTTTTGATATGGGACCAGAAATGGGGATAATTTGTCTCAAATTGCAGTCACTTCAGTCATAATAAAATCTCACTGAGTACTGTTTGCTTTCAGTACTTTCATTAGGTAAGCTGGGGCTGTTATTAAGGTACCAACACATAAATGTTATATTAGCACTTAACAGTAGCACAGTATTCTCCTCCAGGAGATGAATTCTAACCTTGTCAATATAATTCTGCTCTGAGTGCTGTAAAACAGTTTGAAAAGATGAAATACTGGTGCTTTGCACTGGAAAAAAAAAGTCATGCTCATTCAGGCTTAAAGGCCACTTTGTTGGCCCAAGGTGCTGAGGTACTGTTTAGAAAATAAGTCTAAAGAAGCTCTCTCAGGTCAAATCAAGCATTGAGACAAACTTTTCTACTTTCTTATACTTGTCTTAGGTTGTTAAATCAATTACTTAGTATTTCTGCTTGCCTTCAGCTGCCATTTAGAATATGAGAGGAAATACAAGAAAGGCCAAGATAAAGTACATTTTCAAACTCAACAAATGATAATCATTCTGAGTGAAAGACATGCACTGTGCACCCAAACTGTCTCATAAATAGGGCCCTACCAAATTCACAGTCCATTCTGATAAATTTCATGGCTATAGGATTTGAAATTTAGTCAATTTCACATTTTCAGACATTTACATCTGAAATTTTCATAGTGTTGTAACTGTGAAGGTCCAAACCTAAAAAATGATTTGTGGTGGGGTGGGGTTTCAAAGCTGTTACAGGAGGGTCACAGGATTGCCACAGTCACTTCTGTGCTGCCTTCAGAGCTGGGGAGCTGCAGGGAGTTCCCGGAGGCAGAGGTGGGTCTGATTTTCCCCAGGCTGCTGGGAGTGCCCCAGCGGGGGGCTCCTAGCTGCTAGTCCCATCTGGGCTAGGGAGGGACAGGACTTGTCCTAACCTTGCACAGCTGCTCTTGGGGGGAAATCAGACCCACCTCTGGGTACCTCCTCTGGCTGCAGGAAGCTCCGTGGCTGGGGCACTCCCAGCAGCAGGGGAAAGACTGGACTCACCTCCACCTCAGGAAGCCGCCTCTGGCTGCAGGAAGCTCTGGAGCTGCTGCCCAGCCACAGAGCTTCATGTAGCAGGGGTCTGATCTCCTCCTGAGAGCAGCTGTGCAGGGAAGAGTAAGTCCCCTCCCGCCCCAGCCCAGGGACTAGCAGCTGGAGCCTGGGGAACAGTAGGAGCCACTGGCTGAGGTGCCCTCAGCCCTGCCCCTCCCACTTCCCTTCAGGATTTATTTCATGGTCTGTGACACATTTTTCATGGCTGTGAATTTGGTTGGGCCCTACTCATAAACTTGCATTTTGCAGCACCCCTAACCTTTGACTTAACATAGCACAAGCGATGGAGCTGCTGGGAACTAAAGATCTTTCTTATATTCCATTGTCTGTTATTGGCTCTTTAAACAGTGACCTTTCCCAACTTATTTTCAAAAAAGCACTGTCATTTTTGAAGAACAGAGATATTCTATTTGTTTGAAAAAACAGAGCCAAAGTTGTTACTTCCAAACAGCCTTAAATAACTGAATACCCTGCCTTTAATATCTGCAGCATACAAGGTATTTCTTATAGTATCAGGAAGTGCCAGGGAATACTGTATAAAAGGAGCCAGGACTATTTAAGGTAAAACTGGCAATTTTTAAAAGTTATTTACAGTTATCTAGTTATATTAATTTTTAAAATGTGAGTGGATTATACTGGATTGGGAAACAACAGGTAAATAATTGCATGGGGGCCCTGATACTTCACCAAGATACTTAAGCACATCAAGTAAATGGGAATATTCACTGTGCTTAAATTTATTCACGTTTAAGGAACATGCTGAACTGGGGTCTGAGTCTGTAAAGATGGTCAGGGTAGGAAGTGACTGAACTGACCTTTGTATCAAAACATTTAATATACAAAATCTCTCACCACTTCTTGCCAAATGAAGGAAAGTACACAACTGCAGTTTCTCACTGATTTTTAAACATATGATTAACCTGTACCTGGCTACCTTTCCACATTAACAATAAAATGGTAGTTTAAAATAGAACTGCTATATGCTCATACACAAATGCTTTCCTGAGTTTTCTTTCTGTCAAAGGACTTATATGCCTTAAGTTTGTGTGCCTCACTTATATGCCTTAAGTTTGTATGCCTCACTTATATGCCTTAAGTTTGTATGCCTCACTTTGTACGCAAGCAAATGAACTACAGAAACATGAGATGGATTTAAGTGGCAGGCTGCAAATTTATTAATATAACACTGGGACGAGGGAGGATACCAGGCATTTAATGGGTTCCAGTTGGGGGTTACAAGACTCTCAGCATATAACCAATAGCTCCATGTATACCTGCCATGGAGTGACAGTCTGTGAAGACTTCGGGTCTCCCCTTCTCCTATAGGCATAAGGTCTACCAGTGAAATTCCAGGTCTCATTTACCTCTGAAAGTGTCCTTTTTAGCCTTTATATACACTTGACACCGGTCACTAAATGTGACAAGCTAATCAGTTTTACTTTTCCTAATATTAAACTTACAAGTCCTATTGCTTTCCACGCAGCTGTGCCTCCATGATGCTGCGAAGAAGGTGAAAAAAACCTACTGGACCTTGGACAATTTGGTTCAATGGGGAAAAATTCCTTACTGATCCTATAACAGGCCACTGAGTAAATCTAAAATCATAGCTTCCGTGCTACAACTAAAGGGAGGGAGAGTGGTTAAGCTACATGGGACAAGATGCATTTGAAAAGCTTGGGAGAGTTTAAATGTGTGTATGTGGGGGAGGGCACGGGGTACATGTAGGAGCAACTTGCTACCCAGTCACCCATCCCCAGCCAATGAGAAGGTGGCAGATATGAGGTAGGGTGGGCAGTCACCTCTCTTGCCCCACATGTGCTCTTGCATCGCCCACCCCTTCTACCTTCTGGGCACCATGTTACATCCCCTACAGTCTGGTCATGACCCTTTCCTTTTGACTGCTGATGGGGCTCTGAGGGAGATGGTTAATTTGATTTCATTCTGTTTGCATTCTTCATGTACAAGAGATACACGAATCCCATCACGTATTCCAATGAATGCCTAATTGGGTATTGTATTACTACAAAACAGTGAACATACCTAAATAAAAAACATTGCACTGTAAGTGATATAAATTAACTTAAGAATGTGACACTCAAAAATGTTTAAAATAAGTCTCACTAACCGTAAAAGTTTTTTTTAATTAAAAAAAGAAAAAACCCACTACTTCTAAATCAAAGAGGCAGTTAAAAATATTCAGATTTGACAAGCATGTTTTCAATCCAATATAGTATTTTACCTAATGAAAAAAATATTTGAAAAAAGATACATATTTTACATATTAACATTTATTACATATACTTGCTTGTTTGGGTTTCTTCCTTTAAGTACATTACAAAGATATCCTTTTGTTGTACGTGTGGAGGTTAAGGTTTAGTAATTTCATGAGTGAATATGAGATATGACTACATTTTGAGAGAGAGAAATATATGCATAACTGCTAGTTCTACAAAGAACTGACTTAGAGAACAAAAATTGTTATGTTTCTTTTAGAAGTTTAGTTTATGCAAACCTTCTCTGTTATGTATTATTACACCATTACAATGGCAAGATCAATGTGCCTTTAAATAATACATTTAAAATTTCCTTTACACTGTCCGCATAAAACAGATTGTACCAAACTCCAGAGATCCAGTTTAAGCTTTGCTACAGTCTCCTAGAACAATAGGTTTACGACTTTTATAAGTGGAGATTCCACTAGGAAAACTGCAGAGAAATAAAAAGTCAATTCCTGAGGATAGTAAGACAGAAGTAAACCTTCTTTTCAGCATTCTAGTTTGTCAAACATGTGTGAGCCAAATACATCTCTGGTGTAACTCTATTGATTTCAGTGGGTAAATCTGGCAGGTCCAGTCTTTCACAGTGATAAAATTAAGTGTGAAGAATCTTTTCTTTCCAAAGTTTATTGTTGTGAACTACAAGAAATAATACAGCCTGGTATTTTGAATTCCTTTCTGAAATTACACAGGTTATTTGTCGTGTACTTAACCCCCCCCCCCCCAATTTAAAGGTAGTATCCAAGATTGGTAGATTAAAATGGATTTTAAAGGCTTTAGTATTTATTATGGAAGCAAAAAGGACTTTGTTATTTAAAAATCATGTTTCTGTCTGAAATTTTGCACCCTAATTCTGCAATGTGTTGCACAGAGTGGTGTGCACTTAGACTTCAGTGAGGTTATGTGTGGGTTCTGCAGCCCTCTTGTGGAGGGTCAACTGGAGGATGTGGGGCTTATTTATTTACTGTTATTAAAATTAACACTTGTTGTTACTGTAATTGATAGAGACTAGATAAAAAAGGCCTCTATTTTTTCAGTTTGTTTACTCTGTGCATTTGATAGCACATTCTGAATGGCTTGTTTCACTACCTGTACAATTTATAGACAGTTTCCCCTGATGTTTGTGTGGGTCTTTTGCATGCATTTTTAAAAACAGGGGAAGTGGTCACAGAACTGCAAAAATTGCCTTGGAAATTTAGGGCAAGATTTTTAAAGGAATGTAGGTGCCTGTCTCGCATTGGTTTCAGTACTTCCAAATTAAGCTCTATGCAAAATCATGGTGTAAGTTAGCTATCAGATGAAAGCTGGTCAGTTTAACTTAAGACATTTTTGAGTGTATACAATGAGTGCAACTCCAATTATGCACAAAAGGAATGTAAGGGAATTGGATTATATGGGAGTGAAGGATACAACTGGCTAGAGTCAAGGCTTGTCATGAGGACAGACCACCTAAACCAAGCATGTCAAAAGCAACTCACAAGAGAATTAACTAAAGACACCCCCTTAGGCCCCATCCTGCAGACTTACATATGTGCTCAACTACATGCACTGTGAGGAGTTCCAAAATCAATGGGACTATTCACAGTGTATAAAGTTATGCACCTGTGTAAGTCTTTACAGGACTGGGACCATAGTGACTAAAGTCCTACAGATAATTCTGATCTGAATAATCAGTATTATACACACTTTTTCCTCAGAGGATTTTTTAAAAAGTTAAGCAAATGTAGATGCTCATGACGACCGAAAGCGCTTAGACACTGAACCATTATACCCAAGTATGGTACAGGTTTGTACACACAACTGTGCTAATGCATCACAGTCAGTTATTCTAGCTGTTAAGACTTCCATGAGTAGAGATTGTATTAACTTATTAATACAATAAGTATTAATTGTATTAAATTATTTGATGATTCTGTGATGTTCAGTAGGGCTCATTGAAATTTAAGGCATAAATTATACAGAAATCTTTCTGGTGTACTTTTAATATAAGGGATACCAAGACTGGTGTGTAGCTTTTGATTTCTAGTTCTGGTTCTCTTCTACATTGTTTTATATCTTTGGATTTTTAAATATAATTTATTTGAGAAATTTAAGAGGCCGGGTGCTAATTATATTTAGGTTGTGTGACATGAACAAATATCCACTGAGAACACAACAGAGACCAGAATCTCATCTCACTTCTGACATAGCTAGTGTTGAACTCATATCTCTAGAATGAATAAGTAACTGAAAACTCTAAGAACTTTGGAAAGACTGTATGGAAAGATCATAATACCTGTGTTATACCAGGCTCCCACTTTTAGGGCTGTCAGTCAGGAAGCTTTCTTGAAGACTAAATTCACATAAATATTTTATTATAGTAAATTACAAAAAGTAAACAAGAAAAAAAAAACCCAAAGTTACCACCTGCCTGTTTCCATTAAAAAAAAATCCTCTGTGTACATAATCCCAAAGCCACACATTTCAGATGGAATACCTTTTTGCTTAATTTATCAGTTAAGGATCATACTTTTTTTTCTGTCTCTTTATCTAGTGATAAAGGCTCAATAACCCTATAGTCTGTGATTTTTCAACTAGCCATTTAATTTTACTCATTTCAATCTCTTTTCAAAACACATTTTATAGTCAGAGGACACAATGTATATCAGCACAAGAGCAGGATAAGATTTTTACATTGCTGGACATCAGCCTAAGGAAAAAAGTCACAGAATAACAATGGAAAGTATACAAGGAAATTTCTTATACTTTAAGATGAAAATAACTTTAATTGAGAGTACTGATTATACCAAGTTTCCTGCACACAATACTTGAGAGTGTATATTTAAACTAGTGACATTTGAAGAAGTTCACTCTTTAGAATTTGATAAATTGCACACAGAGAAGAATCATGTAACATTAGGAATAAGCCACTTCTAAGTCAACTGATTTATCAAAAGGTGTAACAAATAGGAGTTTAATAATTGTGATGAATTTATAGCAGTGAGCTAGAGTTCCAAGAGAAGCAAAATCTTAGGTGATTGCTTCTTTTCATTTAGTACTGTATCTCTATGAATGAATCTGTACTTGAACGACACAAAGGAAAAAATAATAGTTACTGATACTATGCAAATGAATGCATCCTTTGCAAAGCACTGAAAATGTAGAGTGGGCTTTATGTCCTACCCACAGCTTATTCTGTCTTTCCACCAGTGCCTCTGTGCCTGATCTCTAAAAACCCATACTGAGAAAGCAACCATCTTACTCATTATGGCCTTTAATCTCCCTTGCCGATAGTTTTAAATTTTTAAACAACCCTATGTCGCGCTTCCTTTTATGTGTTCTCATAGCTACGGAAATAATTTTGGAAGCAAAATATCTAAACAGTAAGCATAATAAAAATGAAACAGGTTAAAGCTTACTAGCAGCAGGGAGCAGATGTAGCAAAACTCTGCCAGTTCCCCTACATTTCCTCCCCAGCAGGGACTTTCTATCAAGCTGTGAGTTAGTTCTATAGTATAATGCAGGCTGCTGTTACAGCAATTGCACCTTCCTATACCTCAGTATTGTACTAAGAATTCACTTTGATTTCTGATTTCTTTCTTTGTAATAATAATGTTTAAAGCAGTTCCTGCAGAGCTAAATGTAAAGTCAAGCAGTATATGCCAGATGATCAGAAGGGCATGAAAATGTGAAATTGATAAGAAAATAATTATATATTGAAAAGCTATTTTCTTTGCTTTAAAAATATTAACTTTTCTCTTGCCAAACTGAAGGTTCTTGAGCCAAGAGAAAACCAGTTAATGATTAAAGTTAAGGTTCCTTGAAATACGTCTCAAACATACATCATTCAATATATCAGTTACAATGTGGAAAAAAGATACCTATTCAAGGAACAAAGTCATAAATTGATAGCAATATAAACTGAAAGCAAATGAAATCTGCCACATGAAACATGATCACAGACTGTCACTCTTAAGGGTTTTATTCTTCATGTGCAGTGTCAAAAATAAGTACTTTTGGAAAGAGAGTAACTGAATGAAGGATGTTAAAGGTGGAAATATTCTACCTGATGAAAAGCAGTTGAGGAGGTATATTCAAATAGGGACAAGAGAAAATTTAATGGCCAAAATCTCTTCCGTGGCCATTAAAAATGACTTACTTTAAGATTCACAGTGGACATGTCAGGTATTGCTATAAGTTGTCTTTGCAAGTCTGCTTTGCATCTGAAGTCTTGAATACACTTGAGCTGTGGGGTTTATTTTCAAACACAAAACCTTAATTACGACTCCATACTTCCTCCAGAATACATTATATACCACCCACTTAGCCTGTGAACATGTCAATGCTAATGTTGCTGAGGTTGTAATTAAGCTTTTGTGTTATATAGTAAGGAAGGTTAATATGGTGTGTGTTTACTTATTTGTTGGAGGCAGAAAGAAGTTTATTGTAGGGAAATAGGGTAAAATCTTGGCTGCACTGAAGTCAATGGCAAGACTTCCATAGACTTCAGTGGGGTCAATATTTTACCCACGGAGTAGGCCACTGCCATTGGCAACATGCTGTGTGGATGTGCAGTTAAGAAGTGTCTCATAAATTGGCAGTTCCTTGCTTTCAAGGATTTGCATTGCAAGTTGTCACAATTAATCAGCCTTAATCCCACTTCTCTGTTTTTGCTTTGTTTATAGGGAGTCACATCTAAAGCAGAATATAATACCCTGACGGCACAGAAAGCTCAGCTATAGGAAGACGGAGCAAATTGCACTAGTCCTGCATGGAATACACTAGCTTCTTATTCATTTCCAGGTGCAATTCAACATGGTGGTATTAGTCATTGAAATCCTATATAGTTTGGACCCTAGCTTCTGAGAGACTTGAAGGCAGTGCTAGGCAGTGCCATAGCAGTTGAGACCAGCTGATAACAGTTCATATATTTGGGCATCTGGAGAGGTTGAGGCAGGATATATTCAGTACAGGGTCCTTGACTCTGGAACTCACTTCAGATGCTGATCCAATAGAGTCTGGATTTGTTAATAGACACATACTTCTCACCATGTGTTACACAAAGATATTTTAAAAAATACATTGAGTACACATAATATCAATACACAGAGAGACACACACACTCACTACATGTGTATCTATATTGTATATGGATATCTAACTACATACAAAATGTGCTCAGAAACAGTAAAGGACACATTTTAAAAGCTGATAAAAATTTTACCAAAACTACAGATCAAGAATTGAGAAATGTTGGCAATAATGTTTTTGTCAGAAAATACTTAATATTCTTTTCTTTCATTTTCTAAACTGTGTGGCTTTAGATTTCTCTTTAATTTGAGGTATATGGTTTATCTATATGCACAAATGCTTTTTGTAATCAATCACAGAAGATTATCCTGGATGTTTCAACAAAAATTTTTACTGGTGCAAGACCTACTCAAAAACACCTCCACAATATTTATCATTAATACATGTCCCAGATGAAACAAAAAACAGGTTTCAAGTTTGTTTCCAGCTTTGTTTGAAAAATTACAACTGGAAGATTGACAGGGAGTTACAAGAATGTATCACACTAGCTGAAAGCATTTATTCTGCTTCATGGCAAAGAACAACAACAGAGAGGAAGTTAAAGAAATTATTCACTGCTGAGCTGGCATACATGTTACTGGGTCAACAGTTAGCACTGTCTGATGTGCAGAAGTTTAAAGTGGCATAAAAATAATGTTAGTTCACATTTATGTCACTATGAGTACTAGCTTGAAAGTGGAGTAGAGAAAAGGACAAGGATTTTTTTTTGTTCTGACATTTATGAGTAAGTAGATTGGTGAAGATGTGGAGTTATATTTTGGAGCCCATATGATAAGACTGAAGGGAAAGGAGTGGGATGAAATTGTATATTATGGCCAGAACAGAGGAACCTGAGATTATAATAGGGTACTGGAGTACAGCAGGATACCTTGGATTGTACTATAAATTAAGCTGGGAGAATTTTCCTGTGGAGAAGTTACTTTCCTGGGAGCTTTTCCCTTGGTTTCCTAGTTTAGGTTCTGACTCATGACTACAGCCTCAGTGGCAGAGTAATAATAGGGTTATGTAGCAACTTCCCACTCCAGCAGAGATGAGAGAGACATGAGGGCTGGACTTGAAGGGTGATTTGTTTTGGGTGGTGGGCTTTGATTGGGGTTTGATGAGGGAGAGTTCTAGTTTGTATTTTTCTATTTCATTGTGGGGGGTTTTTAAGAGCAATTTGTTGTCCACACACAATAGAAGGGCTTTGATTCCTGCCCTAGAGGATATTATTTGTTTGTTTCACTACAGCAGATACAACTCATCAATGGCTACTGAGTGGTGGTTATAAGGGTACTGCCAATAGATTTGGGATGTGAGGCCCACTGTGGTAGTTGACTGGCTCCTGAGACGTGGGTCTTGGCTATTTGTTGGGGATGAGTACGAGAGGATTCATAAGGAAGAGACCATTTTCTAGATGTAGACCAGGTATTTAGCATTTGATATCAGACCCAATGGTCTTGTTGAAAGTGTCTTCTCTGGAGCTTTCAAAAGGGACGCTACTATGCAGTTCATGCTATTAAATGCAGGGTCATTGGTTAATAAAAATGCACTTTCTGTTTGTCGAGTTTGCAACAGTGGTTGTCCTTTTGGACACTTGGTTATTCCTGGATTCCCAGACAGCAGCATTAATACTGAAGACAGACCGTTCTTACTGAGGGATCTTGGGCTCTGAATTTTATTTTCCTGTTGATCTGATAAAGTGCTACCCTGTTAAACCATAGTACAGCAGCAGTGATAAAATAGATTCCTAAGGGACTCTATAAGAGAGAGCCTTTTGGCCCCCATATACCACCAAATGAAACCTTCTGTACCGGAAATAAAGGAGTGGAACCATTTACAGTTTGATTAGTAGTGTCTTATGATTAAGGATAGCAAAAGCTGCAAACATATCTGATATCAGTAAAGAACACGGTCTTTCATCTGTCAGCTGAAGAGTGCTCATTGCACAAACTAATTCTAACTACACATTCTGTTAGGACAAGTCCCTAGACTGAAGGTAACAAAGAACCCTGTTCCATGCAGAGGCCCCGGAGGTTGATTATCCAACTACTTTCTTGATCTTTCCTCTAACAGGGAGGTTTGAGATGATGTATGACTGTGTGTAACTAGGTCTCCAATTTCATGAGGTCGTTTTTCAAGCAAAGGTTGCATTTCAGCACTTTTAAAACAGACTAGCATTCTGCCTTCCTTAAGAAAGCACTGATAACAGGGGCCCAACTAATGAGACAAAGTTCCTAATGGCCTCCACAAGACATGACAGGAATGGAATCTGACCAGAGGTTGTCACAGGGCAAAGATATTGTCTCACCCATCCAGGAGAGTGGATGCATTCATGACCTCTTGCTTAGTGCAAAAGTGACAGGCTTAAAACACAACTAATCTCTTCTGCAAAGAAGATGGAAAATCACTCAAAGCACTCAGATAAAGAGACTGCTCTGGGGAAAAACAGACAGTCTTGATGAACCAGGCTGTTTACCACTCTGAACAACTCGATGGGCAATTCTTCACTGTGCCTAATTTGGACACAAACTTCTTTGCCTCTATTCTAATTAGATAATAAAGAATATGAGCCAGATCCTCAACTGGTGTAAATCAACATACTCCACTGACTACAACTGAAGGATGCTGATTTACACCAGCTGCGGTCTGGCTTGATATATTCACATGAAGTAAGTAAACATGACTATAACTATTTTACATTTATGTTCAGAATGGATAAAATGTGTTTTACACATTTTAAGCATCTTCATCCATGCTTATTAGAACATTAAGTTCTCTGTAATGGTTTTTTATTCGCATACACATACATTTAATTTGTAATAAAGGTTTTAGTTAAGACCACACAAACTGTTTCACTGTTCTCTTTGTTATAGTCTGTTTTAAATGCATCGGTCTATATAGATTTAATTATTTTTACAAACAGAATATTATAATCTCCCTCCTTACAAATATAAAATAAAAAAAATTAGTGGTAATCCTTTCACATCCCACTGTGGGCAAGTGTCAAAAAGCCAGAATATTTCCAAGGTCCTCCAGAGTTCCACTATCTGACCCGTGTTAAATATTCTTATTACAATTACTTCAAATGAATACAAAAGCTTTGTTTAATCCTAACCCGGGGGAAATGATATACACTAGGCACAAGATGAAAGACCCACTGCTACTGTGCTGTTTGTATGCACTGCATGTTCTTAACATGGGCTGTAAAAAAAGACCTGTTTTAATATCTCAGATGGAACATTCAAAACATCATCTAGCTGCAAAATAAATATCATAAACCTGATGTGAGAGAAGGTGGACACAGAAACACGCCTTTTCAGAGTATTGAATTTTTGATATTGGTTTATGACAATATTTTTCAAAATTATTAGTTTTCTTTTGATGATATGACCAATTATATTAATTAAAATGTAGGAGATCTTTTCAGCAATGTAAATGTAGCAGAGTTTAATCTACCTGTCATTTTACATCTTTATAATGTTCATTAACTTCTGTATCTTATATTTCAGTTATTCTCTTTGTAATTACCAGGTGAAGAAGGGGGTGACTTTAACTAGCATTTCCTATACAATGGCCTATAGGTCAAAGTATATGGCATAATTTCAAATAACATTTTATATATCTTATTATAAATATTCATATAAAAGATAAATAAGTACATGCACTAAAATATGTATACAAACACATTTTCCTTGGCTATTATAGCTTTATAGCTAGTAAAAAGAGACATATCCATCCACACAGATCTAGAATCTCACAGTGGAGTCCATTTTTCTTCAAAAGCTTCCATGCCCTCGTTAAGATAAAAGGTAATTTACTCCATGGATAAAGAGGATCTCAAGCCTCTGTCCAATTCTTTTTTGCAGGAGTAGTCCCTGTTGTCCAGTGTTTGAATATAACCTCTGTTCTTACTAGGATAAATAGCCATGGCCATTTACAAATTATATTCAAATTAACAAATGCCAATATACTAAAACACCAAGGGCCAGATTTACAAAGAAATTGAAAGATCTTAAAGATGAAGATTGGCCTGTAAAGAAGGTACTTTCCTGGGAGCCTTTCCCTTGGTTTCCTATTTTAGGTTCTGACTCATGACTACAGCCTCAGTGGCAGAAAAATAAGGTTATGTAGCAATTTTCAAAAGTCCCTAAGCAAGTTAAGTGCCTAAATCCCATGGAAGCCAATGGAATTAGCTATTTGCATCTTTAGGTGCCTAAATACTTTGTAAATCTGGCTCCATGGCCAAAAGATTCACATTTGGGCACTTAAAGTTATGGTCCTAAATCCATATTTAGACACCTTAATAAAAGTGGCTTGATTTTCATAAATCCTGGAGCATCCATCAAATTCAATGGGATTTGTTGGTGCTTAACACTTCTGAAAATCAGGCCACCTTTATTTAGGAACCTGCACTTGTATTAAGGAGCTTAGTTTGCACAACCAGGTTTGAAAGTTTTGCCCAAAATTTAAAATGAGTAAGGTACATAGACATGATATCCATCGGATAAAATATGGCAAATCCCCTTCCTCAGCTTCTACATGATGTGCCATTAAGATACATATTGTCAGTAACCCACCTGGTATATCTGGCAGAGTAAAAGTAATCAGTAGCACTTATTGGTGGGTTTGAAGCAATCACGGACTCTCACAACCACTCACACTGAATGAGTGCCATAAAAAAAGCATTTGGAGAACTCCTTGTAGGACTCCCCCACAGCACAAAGGCAGTAAATCCAATGTTACTGCCTTTTAATTGCTGCAATATACTCCTCCATGTTTGCTGAGGATGGAGTATGTTTTTAGTTTTTTACTGTCTTTGTTGGAAAGTATTTAATGGAGTGAGATAAGCAATCCATGCCTGAAATTTTGTTTTGCCAAATCCAAATCTGGCAAAAACATCCAGCATGCATATACTTTTTGATGCCACTAACTGGATTTTTCAATGCAAAGTTCATTGATATTGATGACGATGATGGATATGCGGGGAATAGTCAAAGTAAAAGAATTAATCCAACATGGAACTAACACATTCAACCGTAATATCATAATTTATAGAAAGAAAATGAAAATATAAAATGAACTGCTTGAATCAATGGATGTAGACTAACTGGTGTTAGAATTAGCAATAGATCTTGCTACGATGTTAAATGTTATCTTACTCTATAAAGTTCACATTTATTCCACATCTTGTCATGGAATATTTGTTCTGATCTTTCCAGTTCTCTCTGATGCATCCATTTTCCCAAACTCCCCATTCACTATTGCTTCATTATCACTCAAAATGTATGTAACCATCTGGAAATTCTCACTTATTACTCAAAGTTTAGAATGAAGTTTAAAAACTAAATTTAAATCCTATAAAAGTAAAAAAAAAAATGCCCTCAACATCACTACATATATTAAGTGTTTAAACAAATATTTCCCTTTTTAGGACAAGGAAAAGAAAAAGAGATACAATTCTGTACAGTTTTGGCAAACCTACCGCCTGAAGTTTTGTATACACCATCAAATCTGAATAAGAGATGGAAACCACTTTCACTATCCGGCTACCATTTGTGAGGAACAACATTTCAAAAGTAGTCAGAGGCCTTAGAGTACCCTTAACTCATGGATGAAATCTAGCTAGGCTTGGCTTAACAGAAATCTTCGGTGATCTTAAACACAAAAAGGAAGCTTACAAGAAGTGGAAACTTGGACAGATGACTAGGGAGGAGTATAAAAATATTGCTCGAGCATGCAGAGCTGTAATCAGGAATGCCAAAGCACAATTGGAGTCGCAGCTAGCAAGGGATGTGAAGGGTAACAAGAAGAATTTCTACAGGTATGTTAGTAACAAGAAGGAGGTCGGGAAAGTGTGAGACCCTTACTGAATGGGGGAGGCAACCTCGTGACTGATGATGTGCATAAAGCTCAAGTACTTAATGCTTTTTTTGCCTCGGTCTTCACAGACAAGGTCAGCTCCAAGACTGCTGCACTGGGGAGGAGGTGAGCAGCTCTCAGTGGTGAAAGAACAGGTTAAGGATTATTTAGAAAAGCTGGACATGCACAAGTCCATGGGGCTGGATCTAGTGCATCCGAGGGTGCTGAGGGAGTTGGCTGATGTGATTGCAGAGCCATTGGCCATTATCTTTGAAAACTCTTGGAAATCGGGGCAGGTCCTGGATGACTGGAAAAAGGCAAATATAGTGCCCATCTTTAAAAAATGGAAGAAGGAGAATTCGGAGAACTACAGACCAGTCAGCCTCACCTCAGTCCTTGGGAAAATCATGGAGCAGATCCTCAAGGCATCCATTTTGAAGCATTTGGAGGAGAGGAAGGTGATCAGGAACAGTCAACATGGATTCACCAAGGGCAAGTCATGCCTGACCAATCTGATTGCCTTCTATGATGAGATAACTGGCTCTGTGGATATGGGGAAAGCAGTGGACATGATATATATTGACTTTAGCAAAGCTTTTGATAGGGGCTCTCGCAGTATTCCTGCAAGTTAAAGAAGTATGGATTGGATGTATGGACTATAAGGTAGATAGAAAGCTGACAAGATCGTCGGGCTCAATGGGTAGTGATCAACAGCTTCATGTCTAGTTGGCAGCCAGTATCAAGCGGAGTGTCCCAGTGGTCGGTCCTAGTGCCAGTTTTGTTCAACATCTTCATTAATGATCTGGATGATGGGATGGATTGCACCCTCAGCAAGTTCGCGGATGACACTAAGATAGGGGGAGAGGTAGAGATAGGATAGGGATAGGGTCCAGAGTGACCTAGACAAATTGGAGGGTTGGGCCAAAAGAAATATGAGGAGGTTCAACAAGGACAAGTGCAGAGTCCTGCACTTAGGACGGAAGAATCCCGTGCACCGCTACAGGCTGGGGACCGACTGGCTTAGCAGCAGTACTGCCGAAAAGGACCTGGGGATTACAGTGGACGGGAAGCTGGATATGAGTCAACAGTATGCCCTTGTTGCCAAGAAGGCTAATGGCATATTGGGCTGCATTAGTAGGAGCATTGCCAGCGGATCAAGGGAAGTGATTATTCCCCTCTATTTGGCACTGGTGAGGCCCCCTATTACAGAAAGGTTGTAGACAAATTGGAGAGAGTCCAGCAGAGGGCAACAAAAATTATTAGGGAGCTGGGGCACATGACTTATGAGGAGAGGATGAGGGAACTGGGGTTATTTAGTCTGCAGAAGAGAAGAGTGAAGGGGGGATTTGATAGCAGCCTTCAACTACCTGAAGGGGTTTTCCAAAGAGGATGGAGCTAGGCTGTTCTCAGTGGTGGCAGATGACAGAACAAGGAGCAACGGTCTCAAGTGGCAGTGGGGGAGGTCTAGGTTGGATATTAGGAAAAACTATTTCACTAAGAGGGTGATGAAGCACTGGAATGGGTTACCTAGGGAGGTGGTGGAAACTCCATCCTTGGAGTTTAAGGCCTGGCTTGACAAAGCCCTGGCTGTGATGATTTAGTTGGGGTTGGTCCTGCTTTGAACAGGGGGTTGGATTAGATCACCTCCTGAGGTCTCTTCCAACCCTAATCTTTAGGAAAAAGAAAGAAAAATACATCCTTAATTCTTATCCAGAGATGATCAGAATCAATATATTCTTATTGGCCCAACTGTACCCACCTACACTGTAGCTGCACCATGTGTTGGAGGCATGACTCCAAGTTTAGGTGATGCACACCTAAACTGCACACCTTAATGCATCCTTTGGGGAACAAGAGGCCCCAAAGTGAATGGGGACAGATGGAAAGAAAGTGGGGCCATGGCTTTGCTACATCACCCAGCTGAGCTAGCTGGGCACTCAGGGAGGAGTATAGTTCACCAGTTGAAAGGAGGTAACATTGGGTTTACTCCCTTTGTGCTGTGAGGATTCCTGCAAGCTCCTGGAGTTCCCCTCGGGGCAAAGAAGCTCGATACCACACAGTGAGAACTGTGCCTAAAACACACACAAGAACATAACACAAGAATGGCTGTACTGGGTCAGACCAAAGATCCATCTAGCCCAGTATCCTGTCTACCCACAGTGGCCAATGCCAGGTGCACCAGAGGGAGTGAACCTAACAGGTAATGATCAAGTGATCTCTCTCCTGCCATCCATCTCCAACCTCTGACAAACAGAGGCTAGGGACACCATTCCTTACCCATCTTGGTTAATAGCCATTAATGGACTTAACCTCCATGAATTTATCCAGTTCTCTTTTAAATGCTGTTATAGTCCTAGCCTTCACAACCTCCTCTGGCAAGGAGTTCCACAAGTTGACTGTGCGCTGTGTGAAGAAAAACTTCCTTTTATTTGTTTTAAACCTGATGCCCATTAATTTCATTTGGTGGCCCCTAGTTCTTGTATTATGGGAATAAGTAAATAACTTTTCCTTATCTACTTTCTCCACCTCACTCATGATTTTATATACCTCTATCATATCCCCCTTAGTCTCCTCTTTTCCAAGCTGAAAAGTTCTAGCCTCTTTAATCTCTCCTCATATGGGACCCATTCCAAACCCCTAATCATTTTAGTTGCCCTTCTCTTAACTTGTCTAACGCCAGTATTTCTTCTTTGAGATGAGGAGACCACATCTGTATGCAGTATTCAAGATGTGTGCATACCATCAATTTATATAAGAGCAATAAGATATTCTCAGTCTTATTCTCTATCCCCTTTTTAATGATTCCTAACATACTGTTTGCTTTTTTGACCGCCTCTGCACACTGCGTGGACATCTTCTGAGAACTATCCATGATGACTCCAAGATCTTTTTCCTGATTCGTTGTAGCTAAATTAGCCCCCATCATATTGTATGTATAGTTGGTTTTTTTTTTCCAATGTGCATTACTTTACATTTATCCACATTAAATTTCACTTGCCATTTTGTTGCCCAATCACTTTGCTTTTGTCTTAACTATCTTGAGCAGTTTAGTATCATCTGCAAACTTTGCCACCTCACTTTTTACCCCTTTCTCCAGATCATTTATGAATAAGTTGAATAGGATTGGTCCTAGGACTGACCCTTGGGGAACACCACTAGTTACCCCTCTCCATTCTGAGAATTTACCATTTATTCCTGCCCTTTGTTCCCTGTCTTTTAACCAGTTCTCAATCCATGAAAGGACCTTCCCTTTTATCCCATGACAACTTAATTTACGAAAGAGCCTTTGGTAAGGGGCCCCACTGGTTGTTTAGCAAGCTTCCTGCTTATGATGTACTTAAAAACATTTTCTTATTACCTTCTGAGTTTTTGGCTAGCCGTTCTTCAGATTCCTTTTTGGCTTTTCTTATTACATTTTTACACTTAATTTGGCAGTGTTTATGCTCCTTTCTATTTATCTCACTAGGATTTGACTTCCACTTTTTAAAAGATGCATTTTTATCTTGCACTGCTTTTTTTACATGGCTGTTAAGCCACGGTGGCTCTTTTTTAGTTCTTTTACTGTGATTTTTAATTTGGGGTATACATTTCAGTTGGGCCTCTATTATGGTGTCTTTGAAAAGTGTCCATGCAGCTTGCAGGGATTTCACTTTAGTCACTGTACCTTTTAATTTCTGTTTAACTAACCCCCTCATTTTTGCATAGTTCCCCTTTTTGAAATTAAATGCCATAGTATTGCACTGTTGAGATGTTCTTCCCACCACAGGGATGTTAAATGTTGTTATATTATGGTCACTATTTCCAAGCGGTCCTGTTATAGTTACCTCTTGGCCAACTCCTGTGCTCCACTCAGGACTAAATCAAGAGTTGCCTCTCCCCCTGTGGGTTCCCGTACCAGCTGCTTCAAGAAGCACACAATTCAACCCTTACTGAGTAAAGTACTTAAACAGATTAAATTAATAAAATTTTGCAGCCAGAGTCACTGTTATATCATTATACAATAAATATTTGGAATATTTCCATCTATCAATAATGCCATCTGTCCCATCCAATACAAATGGACTACAATCCATATGGCTTATTTTTTCTATTGATTACTCTGATGAATGAGTTAGCAAAACCACTCATAAAATCATCATATTACATGACACTGTCATTAAAAAGATGCGAAGAAAAGAAAAACACAAGATGATACTTATCCTGAAAACTGTCAGTTCAATCTACAGGAAGTTTTAGAAAACTTATGCTATAAACTTATAAAAAAAAGAAAAAAAGCTCTAAACGTTAACTACTGGGTTAGCCAGAAACTGCCCTAGCACCTGAACACACAAGATTATTATTAGTAATTATTTATAGTACAGTAACTTGTAAAGTGTGCTACCTGCTTTACAGACATTCAGGAAGACACATTCCCTGCCCCAAAGAATGAAGAATGTACGAGATGCATGAAAAGCGCGGGAACAGAGGAGAAGGGTTACAACAGACAAAGTGATTGGGATGATGATTCCACATGGCTTGTTAGCTCCAATTATTTTTTCGCCTTTGACTATTCATATTCTTACCCTTGCTTATATTCTATTTTAATTGCTTCTGCTATTATCTTTTGTTTTATCTTGACTTTAACCCTTGCCTACCTCTCAACTATTTACTTCCACCATAATCACTATGTAATAACAATCCATATGACTTGCTGACCCACTGTTTCCAGCTTGGTCCCTGTGCTGGTAGCATGGGCAGGTAAGTGGAAGGAAAACTTTTTTGCCCCACAAGCTTCTCCTGTGCCTCACTGCTGGTGCAGTATCTCCCTGGGGACTGGGCTTTTAAAAGGATTGCCCTTCTGAAGAAATAAGAAATGGTGCTGACTCTGACGTCCTCTGTCTAGCTTTTCAAAAAATTCTCAGTGAAACCTTGTTTGCGAAGAAACTCAGATTCTCACAATGTCAAAAGCAGCAAGGGAAGCTTTTCAATTACCACCATGCAACACTCAATACTTCTACAGGCATTTTGTGATAACTAAACATTTATATGTCTGTAACACATTTCAGACAGAAGGATCCCAAAGTGTTCAACACTGCATAGGTAAGAAATCACTCACCAACATTGAAATGTTGCCAGACTCAGTGTTGAACACAGCGGCTGCTGAGCAGCACCCAGCTATGATACACAAAAGCTTAAAGCAGAAAATGGAAATTCCTGTTGCCATCTGAATCACAAGTGAAATTGGCCTAGATACTGGGGTTAGCTTCCCTATTCTTACAAAAAATACCCTTTTGATCTTCAATAACCACAGATGGTCAGGATCTTAGCTTTCTGGTTCATCTGAAAGACAACACCTCCAGCAATACTGTCATCTGCTAACACCATCCTGGGGCATTGGTTCAGTACTGAATCACAGGGAAGAGTGTGTGATGAGCCACTATGGAATTCATGCAGTATCTGTGCTTTCCTTAGAAGTCTAATAAATGTACTGCCCAGGCCTATCACTACTTAAATAATAAAATCTGGTAAGATTACAGACAGAAGCTATATAATTGCAGGAAATTGATGGTACCCTGCATGAACATTCTTAAATTATCTTTTACCATCACCTCCCTTTCATAATTCAGTATTTCTGCTGTTATCTTGCCTCTGGATCAAATGGAACAAGAGATCTTTATTTACTGAAATAGACAAAAACAAACAAAGCTGAGTTGAAAGTTATACAAGAATATTATTGATAGGTAGTCCACTTTCTAAAACAATTCAAAATCTTAGAAATTAGAAGTCTTTCAAAACCCAGTAAATTTTACACAAAGTTCAGAAGCCTAATTTATGAATTTACTTTGCGATTGACACATTTTTAAAAAAACGAGAAATAAATTTTCTGAGACCATTATGCAATATATTTCATAACAGCAGTGAGCTGGTTCTTAACCTGTTTTCCTCGGTTGAAGTTAAACTATTGCATGAGTAGAATGAGGTGAGAATCTTTTACCAGGTATTATGGATTTTCTTCCCCTTTCACATTCTTTCAGTCTCGTTTTAATTTAATGTCTATTAAATACTTGTCAATTATGAGACATCCCCAACAGCAATTATAAATAGCATTATAATTCCATCCAACAGAAGTCAGGAGAAAAAAGATAATTTAACGCTCGTATATATGAGTACTGATCTGCTCATTGCTTTTTAAGTTAGAGACTTACAGAGCAAAATTATAGAAAATAAGATCAAAGGAGAAAAATAAAGCACCAAGTGGTACTTCTGGATAGAAGACCAAGGGATTTAGAGTGGGATAAGAGGGCTATGACAAATAGAACAATCGGTACATAGTCTTCTTTTGTAGTATACTCGTCTTTCCCCATTTTATCTAGCAACAGCAACTGCAGATGGCTGAAGTCATAAGAAGTGAGATAAAGGATGTGGGCTTATTTTACAGTGAAAAAGTTAGCAGATAAGAACATAAGAATGGCCATACTGTGTCAGACCAAAGGTCCATCCATCCCAGTATACTGTCAGTGAACAATACCAGGTGTCCCAGAGAGAGTGAACCTAACAGGTAATGATCAAGTGATCTCTCTCCTGCCATCCATCTCCATCCTCTGTCAAACAGAGGATAGGGACACCATTCCTTACCCATCCTGGCTAATAACCATTAAAGGACTTAACCTCCATGAATTTATCTAGTTCTCTTTTAAACCCTGTTATAGTCCTAGCCTTCACAACCTCCTCAGGCAAGCAGTTCCACAGGTTGACTGTGTGCTGTATGAAGAAGAACTTCCTTTTATTCATTTTAAACCTGATGCCCATTAATTTCATTTGATGTCCCTTAGTTCTTATATTATGGGAACAAGTAAATAACTTTTCCTTATTCACTTTCTCCACACCACTCATGATTTTATATACCTCTATCATATCCCCCCTTAGTCTCCTCATTTCCAAGCTGAAAAGTCCAAGCTTCTTTAATTTCTCCTCATATGGGACCCATTCCAAACCCCTAATCATTTTAGTTGCCCTTCTCTGAACCTTTTCTAATACCAGCATATCTTTTTTGAGATGAGGAGACCACATCTGTATGCAGTATTCAAGATGTGGGCGTACCATGGATTTATATAAGGGCAATAAGATATTCTCCATCTTATTATCTATCCCCTTTTTAATGATTCTTAACATCCTGTTTCCTTTTTTGACTGCCGCTGCACACTGCATGGACGTATTCAGAGAACTATCCACAATGACTCCAAGATCTCTTTCCTGATTAATTGTAGCTAAATTAGCCCTCATCATATTGTATGTATAGTTGGGGTTATTTTTTCCAATGTGCATTACTTTACATTTATCCACATTAAATTTCATTTGCCATTTTGTTGCCCAATCACTTAGTTTTGTGAGATCTTTTTGAAGGTCTTCACAAGTTGCTTTGGTCTTAACTATCTTGAGCAGTTTAGTATCGTCTGCAAACTTTGCCACCTCACTGTTTACCCCTTTCTCCAGATCATTTATGAATAAGTTGAATAGGATGGTCCTAGGACTGACCCTTGAGGAATATCACTAGTTACCCCTCTCTATTCTGAGAATTTACCATTTATTCCTACCCTTTGTTCCCTGTCTTTTAACTGGTTCTCAATCCATAGAAGAATCTTCCCTCTTATCCCATGACAACTTAATGTACGTAAGAGCCTTTGGTGGGGGACCTTGTCAAAGGTTTTCTGGAAATCTAAGTACACTATGTCCACTGGATCCACCCAACATGTTTGTTGACCCCTTTCAAAGAACTCTAATAGATTAGTAAAATATGATTTCCCTTTACAGAAACCATGTTGACTTTTGCCCAACAATTTATGTTCTTCTATGTGTCTGACAATTTTATTCTTTACTATTGTTTCAACTAA
Organism: Mauremys reevesii; assembly: GCF_016161935.1. NCBI lineage: Eukaryota > Metazoa > Chordata > Testudines > Geoemydidae > Mauremys > Mauremys reevesii. The sequence continues at coordinate 53,714,138 of NC_052626.1, forward strand.
TTTGCCCGGTACTGACGTTAGACTTACTGGTCTATAATTGCTGGGATCACCTCTAGAGCCTTTTTAAAATATTGGCATTACATTAGCTATCTTCCAGTCATTGGGTACAGAAGCTGGTTTAAGGGACAGGTTACAAATCATAGTTAATAGTTCCGCAATTTCACATTTGAAATTCACATCTGGTCCTGGTGACTTGTTACTGTTAAGTTTATCAATTAATTCCAAAACCTCCTCGAGTGACACTTCAATCTGTGACAATTCCTCAGATTTGTCACCTACAAAGGATGGCTCAGACTTGGGAATCTCCCTAGCATCCTCAGCAGTGAAGACTGAAGCAAAGAATTCAGTTAGTTTCTCTGCAATGACTTTATCATCTTTAAGTGCTCCTTTTGTATCTCGATAGTTCAGGGGCCCCACTGGTTGTTTAGCAGGCTTCCTGCTTCTGATGTACTTAAAAAACATTTTGTTATTACCTTTTGAGTTTTTGGCTAGCCGTTCTTCAAACTCCTTTTTGGCTTTTCTTATGACATTTTTACACTTAATTTGGCAGTGTTTATGCTCCTTTCTATGTACCTCACTAGGATCTGACTTCCACTTTTTAAAAGATGCCTTTTTATCACTCATTCCTTCTTTTACATGGTTAAGCCAAGCCACGGTGGCTCTTTTTTAGTTCTTTTACTGTGATTTTTAATTTGGGGTATACATTTCAGTTGGGCCTCTATTATGGTGTCTTTGAAAAGTGTCCATGCAGCTTGCAGGGATTTTACTCTAGTCACTGTACCTTTTAATGTCTGTTTAAGTAACTGCCTCATTTTTGCATAGTTCCCCTTTCTGAAATTAAATGCCACAGTGTTGGGCTGTTGAAGTGTTCTTCCCACCACAGGAATGTTAATTGTTATTATGGTCACTATTTCCAAGCGGTCCTGTTATATTTACCTCTTGGACCAGCTCCTGCACTCCACTCAGGACTAAATCGAGAATTGCCTCTCCCCTGGTGGGTTCAGTACCAGCTGCTCCAAGAAGCAGTCATTTAAAGTATCAAGAAATTTTGTCTCTGCATTTTGTCCTGAGGTGACATGTATCCAGTCAATATGGATATAATTGAAATCCCCCACTATTACTGAGTTCTTTATTTTGACAGCCTCTCTAATCTTTCTTTGCATTTCATCATCACTATCACTGGCCTTGGTCAGGTGGTTGATAATGATCCCTACTTTTATATTTTTCTTATTAGGGCATGGAATTACTATCCATAGAGATTCTATGGAACATGTGGATTCATTTAAGATTTTTACTTCATTTGATTCTACATTTTCTTTCACATATAGTGCCACTCCTCTCCCTTCATGACCTATTCTGTCCTTCTGATATAATTTGTACCCTGGAATGATTGTGTCCCACTGAGTGTGATGCCTAATATATCAATATCCTCCTTTAGCACGAGGCACTCTAGTTCACCCATCTTATTATTTAGACTTCTGGCATTTGTGTACAAGCACTTTAAAAACTTGTCACTGTTTATTTGTCTGCCCTTTTCTGATGTGTCAGATTCTTTTTTTTATGTGAATGTTTCTTGTCTGATCCAGCCCATACTTTATCCTCTTCCATCCTCTTCTCGTGACTAAAACCTAGAGAATCTCTAACAATAGACTCTCCTCTAAGAGAAGTCTCTGTCTGATTCACAAGGTCCTGTGCAGCATTCGGCTTTCCCCATCTCTTAGTTTAAAAACTGCTCTGTAACCTTTTTAATGTTAAGTGCCAGCAGTCTGGATCCACTTTAGTTTAGGTGGAGCCCATCCTTCCTGTATAGGCTCCCCCATCCCAAAAGTTTCCCCAGTCCCTAATAAATCTAAACCCCTCCTCTCTACACTATCGTCTTATCCATGTATTGAGACTCTGAAGCTCTGCCCGCCTACCTGGCCCTGCATGTGGAACTGGAAGCATTTCTGAGAATGTTACCATAGAGGTCCTGGATTTCAGTCTCTTTCCTAGCAGCCTAAATTTGGCCTCCAGGACCTCTCCCCTATCCTTCCCTATGTCATTGGTACCTACATGTACCACGACCACTGGCTCCTCCCCAGCACTACTGTCATAGGTCTCACCCCCACTTAGAGCTGTTGGGTTCCAATGTGGGGACCTGCTCTGGTTTCCCTCTAAACTAAAATCCTAGTTTAGATCTAGTAAAAGCTGCCACCACTCAATCAGGTATGTGGATTGAGACACAGTCCTTCCCCAAAATCCTAGGGGATTCCAAGAGCCCCAAATCCATGGAGTTCTTACACCCAGGAGAAATAAACCATTCCCCCCTGCTTCCTCCCCCCTCCCTTTTCCTAGGAGAGACACCGGGATTTAACTACAGAGGGATACCTCCCCCTCCCCTTTCCCTGAGAATCCACCCAAAGAAAGATCAACCAAGTCCTTAATAGAAAAGAATTTATTAAAGAATAAAAAGAAAAGTCACTGTCTCTGTAACCAAATTGGAACAATATACAGGGTCTAAACTTATCAATTTCTGGAGAGAATTCCCCCTCCCCCCTTTCTCAGTAAAAGCAATATCAGCAAACAGGAAAAAAGAATTTCCTTTAGCAAACACACAATTGCAAATATAGAAAGCAACTCAAAAGCCTAATCCGCCTTTCTAATTAATACTCACTATTAAATAGTAGAAACTACTCCAGGAGAACTTGGAGACATGACTGACCTCTCTTAGATCCAAAGAGAGCTCTAACAAAGAACACAGACAAAGGCTTCCCTCCACAGAGATTTGAAATTATGTTGTCTCTGATTGGTTCTCTGGTCAGGTGGTCATCAGGTACTGCATGTTAACCCTCTACAGGTAAAAGAGACCTTAACCCTTAACTATCTGTTTATTTATGACAACGACACATAAGCCTATCTAGATGCCTTGAGAGATCTGCAACCTTCGCACCAGGCAGGCAAGTCACCATACGGTTCTCCCGGTCATCACACACCCAGCTATCCATGTTTCTAATGATCAAATCTCCCATTACTAACACCTGCCTTTTCCTAATGACTGGAGTTCCCTCACCCGGAGGGGTAACCTCAGTGCAAGAGGATACCCCCATCATCATCTGGAAGGAAGGTCCCAACTATGGGAAGGTTTCCCTCTGCTCCCGTTGACCGCTCTGCTTCTCTGGGCCTTTCATCCTTCCTTAACAGCACAGGGGCTGTCTGACCGGAGGTGGGACAAATCTACAGTGTCCTGGAAAGCCTCATCAACATACTTCTCTGCCTCCCTTAGCTCCTCCAGTTCCGCCACCCTGGCCTCCAAAGCCCGTACTCGGTCTCTGAGGGCCAGGAGCTCCTTGTACCGAATGCACACATATGCCACCCGCCCATAGGGCAGGTAATTATACATGCTACACTGAGCGCAATAAATAGGATAGCCCCCACTCTGCTGCTGGGCTTCTGCCTGCATTCTCTCCTACAGCTACCTAGGTTCATGATAGGGTTTTTGTTTAAATCAAGAAGTTTTGATTATAGTTTAATTTAAAGGTTTTAAAGAATGACAAGTGTACCTCACCCCCTTCCCACTCCCCTTCCCAACTCCCTGCTAGCGGACCCGTTCGCAAAGCTCCCTGGTCACTTGCTCACTGCTTTATAAAGCCCCGGCATTCCTGATAGCCCTGCCCCGACTAAGGCTCAGCCAATGAACAGACGCTTCTAGATTTCAAACCTTGTTTAGAAGCTCACAGCTTCCAACTGCCAGCAACAGCACATGGTCCTTCAAACAAACAAACAGATAGACAAACACAAGCTCAGCACACAGCAAGTAACCCTCAAACACAAACTACAGACAGCCACTTACCCCAAGGGTCCCGTATTTGCTCTTCCTTCACCTGGAGAACTCCCTCTCAAAACTCCCTGTTAGCTTAACTAGTAATGGCAGATGTAGGTGTACATTGACCAGGTAGCCAACTCACAAACTACAAATGCAGATGCCAAACCTCTTATAGAACATACCTCTCACAGAATGGCATGGTCTTTCTGGGTGATATGTGTTTAACCTTATGGGATAAGTATTTAATCTACTGAGCTACTGTGATTTTCTGTTCTTTTAACTTTAACAACAAACTATTATTGTTTGTAAAATTATGAGTGTAAGCTTGGTAAAACTTTAGAATTTACTTTATACCCAGGGAGGCTCTCCCTCTGTTGCAACAATGAGGGACCAGGAAAACAAGAGGTTAATTAACTTAAAATTCCACCAGGTGAAAAGAAAAACCCATCAGGGAATATCCTTCCACATAGATTCTTTGTCTTCTTGTTCGCAGCTGGAAATGTTTTTCAAGGGTGGGGGACCTGAAACTATAAAAAAGAGGGGCAAACACATAACCCCATACTGTAGATACAGCCTACAAGTGAGAAAAGGGGTTTTACCATTGCTGTAGGAACACCACTGCCTTGAGCAACAGTAGCTCAATTGACAGAAGCATTCTGCTAGGGAATAAGTGGCATACCTATGATGTTCAGGGGGTGTGGATTTTTCACATCCCTGAGTGCTGTAGATATGTTGATATAAACTTTAAGCATAGACCAGGCCTAAAGCTCAAATCCAAGACCTCAACAGTGCCTATCTGGGGAATTTTCAGTTGAGGAGCTCTCACGTAGGTTCTTCAGGCAGAGAAGTCAGACAGCATTGCAGTGAGACAGAACTGAGCTCTAGGGGAGATAGAGGGGTATATATGCTTAGGCACATATCAGTGTAGAACTCCTGAGATGAACTTTTCCTGGTAATTCCCTGTAGGATTCACTCTTGCCTGGCCAGTGACATATTTAGCTGTGAGATGGCCATGAGGGATTTTTCATTCCTGATCTTCCTCTCATTCCTTCCCCATCCTCCCCTTCCTGTCCCCCATAATCCATATTATTCTCCCATAACTGAATTTCATCTCTGCTTTCTCTCTAACGTAGAAGAGCAGGAAGGGAAAGAAGTTAGACAAAAGAAAAATGAGAGCTGAGAACTAAAGCATAATGTGTCATTTCAGCTTTCCAGGTCAAAGAAAAATAGAAAGGAAATCAGTGGATCGGTGCTGATATACTAGCCTTGACTAACACATCTTTTACTTACTGCTTCTGGTAGGTGAAGCCATGCAATGTTTCTAATTGTGGCTGCTCAGTACGGTGAGAGAAAAGGTATTTATGACAAACAGCAATAGACATTAACTGAAAAGGCATCTGAAATGAGGAAAAAAACCAAATATTTGGTAAATGAAATTGCTTTAACTGAAATGTATTATTATTTATTTGCATTGAAGTAGTGCCCAGAAGATCCTACAGGTCCCATTATGCTAGCCACTTCACAAATATATAGTAACAGATAGCCCTTGCCCTGAAGAATTTACAATTTAAACAGATTACGTATACAGACAAAGGGCACAGAGAAGTAATGTGGCTTGCTAAAAGGTAACTTAGCCAGAAAATAGAGGAGCCAGGAACAGAAGAAAGGTCTCTTAGCTCTCAGACTAGTTCCATGTTCATTATATCATGCTGCCTCTTCACGATAATAGTTCTTTAATATTTTGATACATATTTGAAAGTGGGTATCAGTGAAGTAATTTGGACAGTCGGAAACCATCTTCATTTTTTCAAGGTAGGTAACAATGCCTAATGAATAGTGCTCATTTCTATCACTGAGGATAGTGATAAAAAAGGGACTTAACAGAACTATGGGTCTGATCCTGTGGTCCTTATTCAGACTAAGCTCCCATCGACTTCATGTTCATGCTCTACATTATCATCTTCCTAGAAGTATATTGTTTCTGTGTATATAAACACATATAGATGCTCACCCACACACTTCTCCATGGTCCCTTCCTTTAGACCCAATTCACTTCTGTCCTCAGGGGCGGCTCTAGGCACCAGCGCAGCAAGCGCGTGCCTGGGGCAGCAAGCCATGGGGGACAGCGTGCTGGTCACTGTGAAGGTGGCAGTCAGGCCGCCTTCGGGACCGGGACCGGCAGATCACCTGCAGAAATGCCGCCGAATCCGCGTGACCAGCGGACCGTCTGCAGAAAGGCCACCTGACTACTGTGCTTGGGGCGGCAAAAAACATAGAGCCGCCCCTGTCTGTCCTACACAATTTACGTATTGTATTTTGTACTCTTCTATATTATTGACATCAAATATATAGAATTATTCAACTGAAGTTTTAGAAAAACGTTATTTATGGAGGAGAAATTCATCTCACATCTTTATAATACCCTACTAATAATTTTTTGGTGTTTCATAAATAAGCCTTGGCAGTTGAGAAGTATGATGTATATTATTTAGGAACAATGTTTAATATAAATACCTCAGTAATCACAATACACTGTCATTTCTCTGTTAAATTCAGAACATTCAACAATCAAACAGAAGTCTGAAAGCCCTTTAAAAATTTAATTAAATCTGTGGTTTATAATGTCTGATCTGGAAGAAATGAGCTCTGAACTGAATAATTTTATTTGCACAGTTACACACAGTCTGTTTTTCATGGAATGACTGAAACTGAATAATTCCAATCTATACATTGTTTGCTCTTATTAGGTAACCAGTAGGTTGCTATTCATTCATACCTATCTTTGGCCACTGCTTGAAATGAAGAAAACTCTTTCGAATAACAGAATGCTTTTGTTTGGCTGGCTGTTTTATTTGGCTAGAATAGAACATTATGTCATGCTATAGTGGCCCAGGGCTGTAGTATTGGGACACCAGCAAAGAAAGAGAAAACACAATAAAAGGAGAGAGAAAATCCTGTCTCTTTAATGCACACACCCTTCAGTGTGCAGCCACAGTGCCTGGTCTGCTCACAGAAAAGTAATACTAAGGCTTTCTCCAGTTTGGTTCAAAGGGATTTGTTAAGTGCCAGATCCAGGAAGGCTGGAGGTCTCCTGGCTTCCTTGCCTCCACAGATTAGGAGAAGGGGAAGAAGTACAGCTCTCTAGTTCCCCCAACGCCTTCAAGTCTCCTGGCTCTGTTCCTCCCTGGTCAGAGGAGAGAGAGAACACTCAGTTTTCCATAAGAATGCCTAATCTATTATTTCCCCTTCCACACAAACCTTGATGGACCAAGGTGAGACTCTTCTGTTTCCAGCTGGCAGGCCAAGCAGCTTCTCAGGGAAGAACAGGCCTCCATTGGATAGAAGGGAGTTACCTCTTTCCCTGCCTTAGTGTGGGTTTTACATAAACCAACCCTCACCAGTAAAGGCCTCAACACACTAAGAAAAAACACAGCATCCAGACCTCTCTTTCCCAAGCATGATTATAGAGGAAGTGGTAGGAAACTGGTTATAGCAACATTTAACTTCCACTGATATTTTTAAGAACCGTCCAACCCATCTTCAGGCCAAGCCAAGGCACAGAACTTGCAATGATGGACAATCTCCCAGGATGACTCACAACACTGAAAAATGTGATGCTTTTTAATCTTTCCTCTGTTTTTGCCACTGCCACTCATAAGGGATTGACCTCCTTATGGGACCTGACAGGAGTTTATGAAATGGCTCTAAATTGGCCTTTCTAACAAATCCCACAGAGTGCTATTGGGGAGCTAATCCTTCTCCCAAAAAGCTCTCATATGTGGAGTCCTGCAAGGCTCATACCTGTCACTGCTCTAATTTAAATTCTCTTTGAGACAATCATGAGCTGACATGGGCTATGATACCAGCAATATCCTGACCACATGCAGTTCTATATATATGCATTTTTCACCTTGCCCAGACAGCCCTATCTCCCAGCAATTTCAGTACATGGAGAGAATATGAGAGTGGAAGAAGAATGGCTGGGTCACACTGTACACAGTAAAGACTTAAAACAGGCTAGGAGGAAAAGGGAAGCATTTCCAAGAATTGGCAAACCACCACCAATTTGCCTTCAAATGAGGGCACACACTTCATAGACAAAATGGTGTTTATGGCCATGTTGCACTCATCACTGCCCTTGACAAATAGCTAGACACACCAAAAGCACCTTCCTCCAGCTGTCAGCTAACATGAAAAAACTTGACTCTTCTTTCCCTGACAACTGTGGTCCTGGAATGGGACTGCATAAGATGTTTGTGAAATTATTGCATCAGGTGCATCATGAGATGATCCATCTCCTAAATGATTCCAGCTGAAGATAGCATATTAAACTGGTGTTCTGGAATCTGCACTGGATTTCCATTCACTAATAGTTCCACTTAGAGGTCATGATATTAATCTATAAAACCCTCAAATGAGTAGAAGCATATTATCTTAAGGACCATGTTACCTTAAGGAAATGCTATGGCAGCTGCAATCCTCTGACATAAATATGACTAACAAGTATAAATTCTAAGAAGAAAGAGATAGGGAACATTCTCCACAGGAAACAGGCAGAGTCTACACTTAGAAATTTTACAAAATATCTGTTATGAAATAATTTTTCTGGAATAGCTATTTTGGTAAATTTCCAAGTGTAGATAAGCCATAAACTGCCTTATTCAGATCATGCTGTAATGACTCACCTTTTTGCCAATACATGCCCCCCAGAAAGGAATGGGGCAGATGAAAAAAATCTGATATTATGCCCCCAAAAAAGAAACTACAGGAAGTGCAACATGTAAAAATAATACAGGTTGAATTAAGAAACTGGGATCCAAGGTTGGTAGAGCTAAAAGAGTATAGGTGAAGGCCAGGAACTCTAGAGAGGCAGCACGCTCATTCTCAGAGAAATGGAAAGCATTATTCATTAGAGTTCCCTTCCAATAAATGAAGGAGAAATGTGATGGGCTTTGAGTAAAATTCTGTGCATCCCTCCTCATTCAAAGAGAGGGCTGCACTGATGCAGAGGCGCTGAAAGTGGAGGGGGGAGAAATAAGGGGAAAGGAAGGTTACTTAGCAGAGTTCAGAAGATTCCTTGAATATTTGTATTACACATGAACTCAACTTCAAAACGGTTTCTTCTGCTCTAGCTATCTGTTCCCCTTAGAAGTCAGAACACTTTGAGTCCATTATGGTAATTATGTGCTAATTATCTCAAGTTTATCTACCTGTAAAATGGGTACTATGCAGAAGTGTAGTGACCATTCATTATTTAATGCTTGTAAAGTTCTTTGAGATCATTAAAAAAAATGGAGCAGGAATATAAAGTATCATTATTGCATCATAAGAAATCATTGTGCAAATTATTATATTGTCAGGGAGGATATGAGTCACTAATAGCCATGCAAACTTGCTCAGGACAGAATTTGGCCTTATGTGTTCAGGTTTAATAAGCAGTAAAAGCTAATTAATTCCATTTACATTAAAATATTGCTTATAATAAACACCTAAACAAGAAAACCAGCAGAATAATTCAAAAAACATTCAGAGAAACTGCTCAACACCTTTACAGAAGATACACAGGCAGAACTATTTCAAATTGAATATTGTTCAAATTTTTTCAGGAGGGACTGGCTTTCGTAAAGAATTTTTTAACTTATTGCTTTGGGGAATTAACACAAAGTTAGTGATGACTATAACTTTCTATTAAGCAACTTTTCTTCTCAATTGTGCTCAGCCACTTATGAGCCAGAACATAACAGCTCAATCAAACCTTATTATATCAGTTTTACTTGAACCCCTCTGAAATGCACTGAGAAAATTCTGATATTACTGCAAGACTCAGAAAAACTTTTTTATAAATTGACTTTTTTTTTGAACTAGAAAGAAGAAAATGGATCTTACCTTTTTAAGTTCGTTTAATTTCTTTTGCCATATAGCGCGAGCGACAGGAATGTACTTTCTGTCAGTTACATAACAATTTGCCATAAGGATGTGGTGGAGTTCAATGTTGTGGCTCATAGCTTTAAGGACTTTTTCAACATGGCTTAGTGAAACTGTAGCCTCAGTTTGTATGCCACCACCTACAAGCTGCATGGTACAAGGTACTAATGCAATCTGCCCAGCACAGTATAGAACTTCTCCAATCTAGAAGAGAATAAGAAAAAAAAAAGTTTGAATTTTTCTTTCCTTTTTCTAAGCATTCTCTTTCAGCACTTGCTGTTCTCTGTCATCAAAGAAGCACCTCTGACTTTGCCACAAATGGAGCAAATATGCCAACCTAAAGGTCATTTTCGACAGGGATTTAGTTACACTATAAAAGTATCACACTGTAATAAACTTTAACCAAAGAGTTAATACATGGATGGTCAAATGTGCATAATCTTCAAAGAATCAGCCATGAACTGATTAAATAAGTCTAGAAATATGTAAATTTAACCTTTCACAATGTCACAATATTTCTCTGCAATCACTGAAAGGGTTTGTGTCAAGTTAAAAATAAGTTGTTTACAGCCCAACAACTCAGGTACTCAGAAAAATGGATCATTTTACTTGTACAATTTATGGATAACAATATTTTTCATTATTTTAAGGCAATCATATCAAGGTAACCATTCCCTACAGTGTATTAACCTAACAGCTCTGTTTGACGTTACATTTTGCTATTGTTTCTACAACATGCCAATCCTCAAATATGCTGAACGGTTGGCTGCTTCTGCTTTCTCCAAGTACATTTGCACAATCTACAAAGCTTCCATGAGTTTAAACAGGTAGAGTTGTGGGGTACTGTATGTTATGGGTTTTTGTACATATATGCATGACGACTCTGGTTTGCTGCTGCTTACATTTTTTTATTTTATTTTTATTTCTTTAGATGTATACAAACAGTACAAAGGCAACTATCCATAATACTCTTGGTGCCCTTGACATAACTTAAGTATCAATAAAAATAATACCCAGCTAACAGGCAGTTGTACAATTCACGATAAGCCACCACCAAGGAACAGGACACTGATGATTGCTGAAGAAGAATCTTACTGGAAACTACGGTGTTGGGTTTACCTTCCAGAAATCTAACTAGAATGCCTGTTTGCTTCAAGAGCTAATTGTTTGCCAGATATACTTCTTATACAGGGTATCCGATCAACGTATGTTATTTTGTGGCTAAAGCGTAGCTACTTTGGGCTGCTTTTCACAAGCTTATTGGGCAAGACCTACCAGGTAAGACTCTCAAGACCTACATTCTCAACCACAGCTAACAGAGGAAACATTGGTTTCAACTGTTCAGACATCTTCAGGACTTATGAATTTAATGTAAACATCAAGATCCTTCATTCCTTTTTTCTTTATTTCTCTAAGGAATCTATACAATTTCTGAGCAGTGAATGTTACTCCACATGACACAAAACCTAAGTACAGAAATTGGATGTATAGTGGGTGTAAGCAGCTTTGAAACCAGTACAGGAAACATATTGCTGTAAGTAGAGAAAGATGGGGAAAAGCTCTGCTTCACTATGTAAAATGGATTGTGCAAGAATTCTTTATGAGAAATGTTGCAGAACTTTTTGTATAAACTGTATAAATTCCTCAGAATTAAGGCTAAGTAATAAAGAAATCTGTGTCCTGGAAGACATGGCAATCAAACCATGTGACAGACCCATATGCAACTCCAAATCTGTCCTCATAACTGTCTGTGTCTCACAAAAGACTCACACATGTAACTATTGGAAGAGTGTCTTACACAATTTGGCATACAAATTCTATGATTAGCAGCTGAAGAGGGGGAGGAGGCACAGAGGAAGCATAATAGACTAGCTGACACCCATCAAATGATCTTTTAAAACTGTATAAGATGTCTAAAATATTGTTTTGATAATGCTATATATAAAACCTTGAATTTTGAAAAAAGAAATGCAAGCAATATTTTGGTTAAAAAGAACAAATGGTCTTTTTTTTTTTAAAGACTCTTCTATTTTAAAATATGTGCCACTGAACAAGGGAGTCCAGCCAGCTATCAAGAGGCATACTGACAAGATAGGAAGCAAATCCAGGAAGATATGATTCAGAGGGGCACAGGTTTATTTTTGGAAAAGAGGCCTTTGTTCTCACCTCCGCTAAATTAAATCTTTGGATAAAACAAAGCCTCCAGTGCAGGTAATTTGTAATCTTCTATAGAGAAATCTCCCCAGCACCAATTCTCCTTCCCCTGTTAGGCCCCTGGCTTTACATGCATCACCCATGTTAATTACTAGATAGACAGAAGAGCTGTTCAACCAGTTCATTTCCTCTATTCTTGAACAGATTGTTTGAGACATAATATGAATACTAATTAATGATAAAATATCTGTCAAGTGTTTTGAAATATGCACTAAGACAGCATTTTCTTAAAGTCTCCTGGATAGTTCCAATACAATTAGCCCTGCTGGTCATAAGCAGGGTCAAAACAAAACTCTGTAAGATTTGAGCAAAACTGGCAATACTTTTGGCTCAAATTCAGTGGGAATTGTGCAGAGATTAAAAAAAAAAAAACAACAACCTTTTTTTACCCCTCTGTTCTTAACATACTTGTTTGCATCTTAAGACATAATTAATAGAAAAACTGTATTCCCAAGATGCCACCATGTTATAAAAAGGTGAGAGCCTGTGGGGGGAAGAAGGAGAAGGAATCAAAACAAGGTCACAGATTATTAGCAACTATTTTGCAGAGGGACATAGCTTAAGTTAAAAGGGGAAGGGGAAGCACATCCCTCTCCTCCTCTTTCCCAATGGCTTGATCATGGCATACAACTATCAATAAACAAATAACCAACAAGGGCAAAGCAGCAAAGAACAAAGTGTGTTAGCAGGTTTCAGAGGGCTGTCTGTACAGTGTTTAAAATAGTATATAGAAAGGGGATAGCAAAGTAAAAACCCATCTAAAGCTGGGAAGACTCCATAATATCTCATTTGCAGTATTGAAATCATACAACAGGAGATGTCACAATGTATGATGGCAATCCTTGTGTTGTGAAAGTGCTGGGCAAAACCCTGCTAAAGCTTTGCAACAGTTTCTTTGAAACCTCTATGACGACAACAGAAAATTTAACAGACTACAGTTTCACAGAATATCGAGTCCAGAGAACCAACATTATCAGTGGAAACAGAACTGCAATATAATTGTTATGCATTCACACACCAATGTCATCATTCCAGTTGCACTGTGAATTTTATTTCCATTGTAGTCCATTAAAGGTCTGATAAACCAGCAAATGAAAGCACTCTCTGACTTAAGGCTTGTCCTTCTGCGCCAGATTCCGATCTCAGTTACATCAATCTACATCCAGAGTAACTCCACAGGAGTCAATGGGATTGATCTGGATTTAGATTTTCAGAAATGACATCACCGTGATTCTACAGATTCTTGCACCTTCTGTGTCACTTTATACCTGGTTCATATGTTCATTTTGCGTAGGTGTAAATGACTGCACAAAGTGCAAGGCAAAGGAGAAACAAGCCCCCAAAGTCTTTAGTTCTCCCTGTTATGGCTAAGAATGCCAACCTTTCACGTGGGTGAATTCTCTTATATATTCTAGCTGTGCTGCAACATCTAAGCACAATACAAGGCCAGATTATGGTACGTTCTGCATGCTGGAGCAAAGGAGGTGTGAGGTACTATCTTACTTCCAGTTGCTGCCTACCCCTAACACTGCTCTCACTGGGAGAGGGAAAGTAGACTGCAGAGCTGAAATGTAACTCTCTTCTTTCTCCCCCCATCAAAATGAGCAGAAAGGAATGGCTGGGGTCTTGGTTCTGTCTCTCCAACATGCCAGGCAGTGTAGCTGCATTAGTGCATTAGATGGTGTATGCTGTGCCAGGTATAGATCCAGTACAGTGTGCTCTCACCACAGAGAAGCTCACAAATGGAGAGTGTCAAATTCCCCAGTGGGATACTTCTGAGGATCCACAACAATGCACTGCACCTTACTCTGGCTCATGGCAAATCTATGTCCACAAAGGGTGAGATATAATAAAAAATATTTGTCACTTTAATTCAAACACAATATAATTGTACCTCCTTTATTTATTATTTCATAACAAATAGCTTGTGTATAAAATTGAAGATTCCACTTAATAAAACAGGTGAGAGAATAAGCCACAATGCATTATTTCACGTATTCAACTTTTTGAGCAGGGCATGCCGACTTTTAGCTGAAGTTAGACTCCTTTTCCACTAGCACAGACTCTAAATCAGTGCAATTAAGACCACTTTGCAATTTACACTCATGGTCTAATAAACCGTTACCACTAACATGTTCAGAAGTGACCTGTATTACACAGGCCTCCAAGCACTAAATAAAACTTCCACAGCTATGTTCTAGTAAGTCCTGAGCCAAACGTAAAACAATGGATTGTTTGAAGACTGTCTTTCTTTGGGTTGTTCTAAAAGTCCTGCTTAGAATACCTTCCTTAGAATACCTTCACTGGCTAATCCTCATAGTGGCACTAGCATTGGAACACATTCTTTTTCTATGCTTGCAAAGGAATTGGAGTAGAAGAGAGTTAATTAAAGGAAAATAACGGAGGGGAGTAAAAAAAAGAAAAGAAAGAAAGAAAATATATTTGAAATCATGCTAAATCTTGGTAGTATTTTGTTCCATGTTCTGTCCCATGTAAATTGTTTATATAACTTGTAAGTACACTATAATATATATCTTTGTTTATATATGTATTTTAAATTCCCAGTGAACGTTTGATCATATTCACAAAAGCTGGAAGTTTTTTAAACAGACAATATTATAGGCACAATTGCAAACTATCCTGATAAAAAAGGAAAGATAGAAAAAATAGCAGCTCTATCAGGAGCTGTTTAATGACTTGAAAGTAAAAAAGAAATCCTACAAAAAGTGGAAACACGGACATATGCTAAGGAGGAATACAAAAGAGTGGCACAAGCATATAGGGACAAAATCAGAAAGGCCAAGACACAAAATGAGTTACACCCAGCAAGGGACATAAAAGGGAAAAAGAAGAGGTTCTATAAAAGTATTAGGAGCCAGAGAGAGAGAGGAACTACACTTTCCTTCACTAAGCAGGGAGGGAGAGCTAATAACCGATGACATCAAGAGGGCTGAGTTTAATGCTTATCTTGCATCAGTCTTCGCTAAAAAGATTAATGGTGATCAAATACTCAACACAATTAATATTGACAACAAAGGGAAGAAACACAAGCCAAAACAGAGAAAGAACAGGTTAAAGAATATTTAGATAAGTAAGTCAGTAGGGCCTGATGAAATTTATCCTAGGGCACTTAATGCACTAGCTGAAGCAATCTCAGAACCGTTAGCAATTATCTTCGAGAACTCATGGAGGACAGGCGAGGTCCCAGAGGACTGGATAAGGGCAAACACAGTACCTACCTTTAAAAAGAGGAACAAAGAAGATCCAGGGAATTAAACCAGTCAGCCTGACTTTAATAATTTGTTCCAGTGTCTTTCCAGGTATCAAACAATTAATTTGTAAGCACCTTGGGAATAACAGGGTGATGCATAATAGCCAACATGGATTTAGCAAGAACAAATCATGCCAAACCAACCCAATTTCCTTCAAAAACGGGGAAAATCAGGAGTGTCATATGTAAGACATGGGAGGTAATAGTCCTGCTCTATTTGGCACTGGTGAGGCCTCTGCTGCAGTACTGTGTCTAATCTTGGGGAGCCACACTTTAAGAAAGATGTGGACAAACCGGGGGGAGTCCAGAGAAAAGCAAAACTGATAAAAGATTTAGAAAACCACACTGATGAGGAAATGTTATAAAAGCTAGGAATATTTAATCTTCAGGAAAGAAGACTGAGGAGGGATCTTATAACAGTCTTAAAAGAGCTCAATTTGTTTATCAAAGAGGAGGTTAAGGGGTGACTTGATTACAGTATGTAAGTAGCTACATGGGGAACAAATATTTAATAATGGATTATTCAATCTAGCAGTGGAAATTGGCTGGAAATTGAAGCTAGACAAACTCAGAGTGGAAATAGGGTGTAAATTTTTAACTGTGAGAACAACTTACCAAGAGCAGTGATGGAGAATCCATCACTGACAATTTTTAAATAAAGATTGGATGTTTTTCTAAGGGCTGGTCCACACTAAGAAGCGGGGTCGAACTAGGGTACGCAAATTCAGCTACGTGAATAGCGTAGCTGAATTCGAAGTACCCTAGTTCGAACTACTCACCTGTCTAGACGCCGCGGAATGGAAGTCCGCGGCTCCAAGGTCGACTCCGCCACTGCCGTTTGCAGTGGTGGAGTACCGGAGTCGACCGCGGCGCTTCCGGAGTTCGAACTATCGCGTCCAGATTAGACGTGATAGTTTGAACTCCGAGAAGTCGAACTCACCGCGTCAACCCGGCTGGTAAGTGTAGACTAGCCCTAAAAGAAATGTTCTAAGAATTATTTTGGGGAAGCTCTATATGGCCTGTGTTATACAGGAAGTCAGACTAGATGATCACAATAGTGCCTTCTGGCCTTGGAATCTATGAATATGTTAAGGGCTGTTATAAAGAGGATAGTGATCAATTGTTTTTCATGTCCACTGAAGGTAGGACAAGAAGTAATGGACTTAATTTGCAGCAATGGAGATTTAAAAGGTTAGATATTAGGAAAAACTTTCTAACAATAAGGGTAGCTAAGTTCTGGAATAGGCTTCCAAGGGAGATGGTGGAATCACCATCAACGGAGATTTTAAAGGACAGGTTAGACACACCCCATTAGAGATGGTCTAGGTTTACTTGGTCCTGCCTCAGTGCTGGGGGCTGGACTTGATGATCTCTTGAGGTCCCTTTCAGCCTTATATTTCTATCATTCTGTGAACTTAAACATAATAAAAATTACACATCCAGAAACTATTCCAGAAAATGAAGTGCTAATGGGGCTAATTGGGTGCCACTAATGTAGCTGATGCTTACAGATGGGGGGAACTCCTTATCAGGAATAATTGAGAGTGTTATTTAGAACAGAATAATTAAACCTTTGGACAAATATAAACTATTAAGGTCAAATCAAGCTGATTTCTAAAGGGAAATCATGCTTTCCATGCCATTTCATCACACATCATGCGGCTGGTTCAGTTAACTTTAAGATCAAAGACATAAGATAACACAGGAAACTAATAATTTTATTTACATTGTCTTCAGTTTAGCTATCTTTGCTATAATGAAATACTGGCTAATTACCTTATGTGAATGAATGCAACTAGTTTACCTGTGTATGCATAAGAAATAGAGGATAAGCTTCAAAGCAATGGTCCACAGACAATCTGCACTGCCTATTTTTCCTCGGGGGAAAGTCCTGCTGTGTTAAGAGGCTTGTCATCTTATTAGAGAAATATAAAGGAAAGCCCTGGATCCGATCCTGCCACGTCAAGTCTGCTTAAACTTTGAACACGGGAAGTACAAGTCGTAAGATGGAGATCCTTAAAATAATGACTTGGAATAACCTGGAAAATGCTTTCAAAGACTAACAGACTTTACATCTAAGCTGCCTTTGGATTCTGACCTGTTGGGATGACAGACTTTTACAAGCGAGCAGTTTATACATCTCTGCTATGAAACTGACCTAAGGACTCTATGCATTTGTATGCATATTGATCTTTTAACCATTTTTAACTCTCCTCTTCCTTTTTCCTTTTATTATTAAGCCTTTCGTTTTAGTTACTAAAGGACTGGGATCAGTGTGACTATTGGCTAAGATCTGAGACTCATATTGACGTGGGGATAAGTGTCCTGTCCTTTGGGATTGGTGAACCTCACATATGGTGAATCAGGTTTTCAATACTCCTGACTATATTAGACTTGGCTGTCTAGATGGGAATCAAGGGCTGGAATGCTTACACGAGATTGTATTTGGCTTCTAGTTAACCATTGTGGTGTCACAGAAGCTGGCTTGGTGAATCTAATTACAGAATGAATTGCCAGTTTTGGGGATTGCCTGCTCTATTCCTTGCAGTCTGTCTTGAGCGTAGCATTCTCAGTGTGGCCCATCCAGGCCTCTGGTCACAGTATTACAACCACACCTGTATCCCACAAATCAGTTCAGAGTGAGATTAGTACATAGTCTACTCACTGGAGAGGCCCTGAAGTGGGTTTCCCCTCTCCTCTCCTTTGTACAGCGAAAGGTGGGCACCTTTGATGACCCTAATCAAGAACATTCTACAGAAGCTGCTCTTCATGCCTCCCCACCCAATCAGGGTCCAAGGTGTGCAGCCAAACATGCAGCAGATTCAATGGTCTGGCTGCAGACACCCATTGGAATGAGGCCATGCAGTGACACCACTTCAGGTAGCGGCTCAATGATTCTATCAAAGATGTAACTGCCTGGGTAGAACATCCATCTAGCCTAGGAGCTTTAATTCAACTTTGCATTAGGACTGATGATAAGCCAATGGAGCAAGCTCAAGAAAAAACAGCACACTGCCTGATCCCAGCCTGCCAGAACTCTTCTGTCTTCTGTGGTTCCAGTTATCTGACCAGACCCTGAACTTATGCAGTTGATCCAGTCCAGTCCCCCCTTTCTGTGGACAAAAAGAACCACTGACAGGCACTGGGGTTGTGCCCATATTGAGAGATGCCAGGGAACACTGTAGCAGGGTGCCGGGCCAAGGTCTGGTCCAGCCCTGGGTCAGGAAATGCTAGAGCCCAACCCCATTACTGGGTGGGGGGGGTAAGGTTGGGTTGGTGCTTTACTCCTCCCCACAGCGAATCATGCTGCCACCTATCCAGCCAAATCTTGGTAACCCCAACCACCACATTACCCAACTCCATCTCCCTTTTTGACTCCAGCAGTCTACCATGCTAAAGTTCACTTACAAGGTGTCTGTTCCCATCCTCCACAAGGACTTCCCTGAGCTTGCCAAGGCTATTGACGGATCACTACTCTCTTCAGGCCCCATCACACATCAAACAGTCCCCTTGGAGGTCATTACTTTGGCAATCTTGTAGTTTTGGGTCAAATGCACTCTGCATTTGCTGCTTATCATTGGTGTCCCCTGGATCATCACTCAGGAGCAGTGAATCAGCTGGTGCTCTCAATCTATACTCTTCTGCTTCCTGTGGCGCCGACAAGCTTGCCTTCCCAGCTCCAGCAAACAGACATTTGCATTCTGTGGCACACTCCAGCCACTAAAGGACCCAGAATCACAATCTGAAGATTTTTCAGTAGTGTCTGGAATTCCTGTGAAGTACCGAGAATGTGCCAAGGTATTCGACAAACAGAAAGTGAACGCTCTACCTCCTCACAGCAGTTACAATTGCCCACTAGATGTTCAGCCAAGAATAGAGATTCCTTTCGGACACATTTATGCCCTATCTAAACCTGAGTTGCATGCCTCTGGGGGTACGTCAAGGGAAATCTTGACTTCTCCAGCATGAGCACCTATCTTCTTTGTGGCAAGAAGGACGCATCTGTCTGACCTTGCACTGATTATCAAGCCCTAAATAAGATCGCCACCCACAATCCATACCTACTTCCTCTGATAATCAAACTCCTGGAAATAATCCATTTGGCTTGGGTTTTTACAATGCTAGACCTGCGTGGAGCATACAACTTGGTCAGAATCTGGTAGGGATATGAATGGAAGACAGCATTTCAGACTAGATATGGCAATTTCAAATACCTGGCCCTGTTGTTTGGTCTGTGTAAAGCCCCTGCTACCTTCCAGCATTTCATGAATGACTATTTCAGAGAAATCCTCGACAAATTCATGATCATCTACTTAGACAATATTCTCATTTTTTCAGAGAATCTAAAACTCCCTGACCACCAAGTGAGCACTGTTCTTGACTAGCTTTGCCAAAATCAACTTTATGTGAAAACTGAGAAATGTGAATTTGTTAAAGACACCATGCAGTTTCTGGGCTATTTTATCTCCCTAGCGAAACTCGCCATGGACCCTGCAACACTATAGTGATCACCAAGTGGAAAGTGCCCTCAAATATATGCATGGTACACTAAATGGGGAGGGCTGTGAGTTAATACAGAGAATTATTTCCCAGGTATCTGCCTGGTGGGTCTTGCTCACATGCTCAGGTTCTAACTGTTCGCCATATTTGGGGTCAGGAAGGAATTTCTCCCCGGTTCAGACTGCCAGAGACCCTGGGTTTTTTCCGTCTTCTTCTGCAATATGGAGCACGGGTCACTTGCAGGTTTAAACTAGAGTAAATGGTGAATTCTCTGTAACTAAGTCTTAGAACCATGATTTGAAGATTTCAGTAACTCAGCCAGAGGTTAGGTGTCTGTTACAGGAGTGGGTGGATGAGGTTCTCTGGCCTGCAATGTGCAGGCAGTCAGACTAGATGATCACAATGGTCCCTTCTGACCTTAAAGTCCATGAGTTCCTCAGGTTCACAAATTTTTACCAGCGACTCATCCAAGGATTCTCTAAACTGGTAGCTTCTATAACATCCCTCCTCCAGAAGGACTAAGTTCACCTGGTCAACTGACATGCAGATGGCGTCTGAATGCTTGAAAAAGGTGTTTATTTGTGCCTCTTTTTGAACCATCTGGACCCCACAGAATCATACAAACAATAGGAGGAACTAACTAATTGAGGCCCAGATCCTACAGTTAAACAGTTACACCCATACTTAACTTTTATCTGGGAGCATTTGCAAGATCTGGCCCTGACTGGCTATCCAGGGGAAAAAGGAAAGTAACACAAAGTGCTATCCAATGTATAAAGTAAGCAAAATATGGGAAAGATGGTTTTTCCCTCTATTTTTTTCCCAATTATAGTAATCTTAGGTGCTCTTTGTAACAATAGCGTTCAGATACATTCAGACATGGAGACAGACACATGCTGGAGATGAATGCACGGCTGTGCAGATGGAGGGCTTCGGCTTCCTTGGCCATGGGATGCCATTCAGAGAAGAAGGACTGCTGAGCGGAGATGGGGTCCACCTATCAAAGAAGGGAAGAGTATCTTTGAATACAGAGTGGAAGTTCATTAGATTTCCCCTCTGTATTCCCTCTTGTCTTGCCTTTGTCCCTGCTGTGGTTGTCCCGCCTTCCCCTTCCCCCGATTCCAACCCAGGTCTCCATGTTTTGGACTTGCCTGTGGGCTTTTGTTTCCTCCCACACTGAATCTAGTTTAATGCCTGCCTCACTATGACTATATACTAATGCAAAAAGTATGGGGAACAAACAGGAAGAAGTAGAAATACTGAATAGTGAATAATCACAATTATGACATAATTGGCATCACAGAAACTTGGTGGAATAATTCACATGAATGGAAGATTGATATAGAAGGGAACAGATTTTTCAGGAAGAACAGGCAAGATAAAAGGGAGGAGGTGTTGCCTTGCATATCAAAGATGTATACAGTTGAACTGTGGATGAGATAGAAATGGGAGGCAGACATTTGAAAGTCTGTGGGTAAGCATAAAAGGTAAAAAAACCCCAAGGGTGATGTAATGGTAAGTGTCAGCTATAGACCACCAAATCCGGAAGAGGTGGATGAGGCTTTTTTAGGAAAAAAACTAGCAAAATCATCCAAACCACAGGACTTGGTGGCAATGGGGGACTTCATCTGTCTGTTGGGAAAACAGTACAGCAGGGCACAGATTATCCAACAAGTTCTTGAAATGCATTGGAGACCACTTTTTTATTACAGAAGGTGAAGAAAGCAACTAGGAGAAAGGCTATTCTAGATTTGATTCTGAGGAACATGGAAGAACTGGTTCAGAATTTGAAAGTGGAAGTGATCACGAAATGACAGAGTTCATGATTCTAAGGTATGGTAGGAGGGAAAACAGCAGAATAACGACTGTAGATACCAAGAAAGCAGACTTTGGCAAACTCAGAAAATTGGTAGGCAAGATCCCGTGGGAAGTAAGTGTAAGGGAAAAAGAGTTCAGGAGTGTGGGCAGTTTTTTAAGGAGACATTATTAACAGCACAAGTGCAAATTATCCCAATACATATGAACAATACAAAATATGGTAAGAGATGACCCCAGCTTAACCAGGAGATCTTCAATGACCTAAAACTCAAAAGAGAGTCCTGCAAGAAGGGGGAAACTATGTCTAACACACAACACAAGCATGTAGGGACAAAATTAGAAAGTCCAAGGCACAAAACAAATTTAAACTAGCTAGGGACATAAAAGGTAACAAGAAAACATTTTATAAGTATTAGATGCAAGAGCAAGGACAGAGTAGGGCAAAAAAAAACACACTGAGAAGGGAAAAACAATAACAGAAAATGCAGCAACGGCCAAAGTGTTAAACCTTTTTTGTTGTTTCAGTTCTCACTAAAAAGTGTGATAGACACAAGCTAGTTGGGAACAGCAGAGTAGTAGAAGGGAGATATACTGGCCCCTGGATAAGCAGTTTTCTGTTCCCTGAGTTACCAGAGCAGGGGCTGCTCCAGGCTAATGAGAACACCTGACTCCAATTAACCTGCTAAGAGTCAGGTTAGACTGTTAAGCACCTGACTCTAATTAAGGCCCCTCTGATGCTATAAAAAGGGTTCACTCCAGTCAGGCCGGGGGAGAGGAAGTGCATGAAAGGAACTGGGAGCAAAAGGTGTGCAAGAAGGTGAGAGTGAGTAGGCATACTGCTGGAGGACTAAGAAGTACAAGTATTATCGGACATCAGGAGGAAGGTCTGGTGGTGAAGACAAAGAAGGTGTTGGGAGGAGGCCATGGGGAAGTAGCCCAGGGAGTTGTAGCTGTCGTGCAACTGTACCAGGAGGCACTAGACAGCTGCCGTCCATAGGGCTGGAACCCAGAGTAGAGGGCGGGCCCATGTTCCCCCCAAAACCTCCCAGCTCCTGGTCAAACACAGGAGGAATTGACCTGGACTGTGTCTTCTACCAGAGGGGAAAGTCTCTGGGCTGTTTCCAGACCCACAGGGTGAATCTGTGAGGCAAGCAAATCTGCCAATAAGCCCAGGACCCAACAAGGTAGAGGAGGAACTTTGTCACAAAAGTTAGCTGTGATTGAACGCCTAACATCATGAACATCAGTGTTAATGGGTTAAGTCTTAAGATATGAGACTAAAATAGAAAAATAAGTTAAGAATTACTTAGAAAGAGAGATATTTTCGAGTCAGCAGGGCCTGATGAAATACATCCTAGAATACTTAAGAAACTGGCTTAAAAGATTTCTGAGCCATTAACAATTATCTTTGAGAACTCACGGAGGATAGGAGAGAGATCCTAGAGGTCTAGAAAAGGGCAAATATAGTACCTATCTACAAAAGAGGGAATAAAGACAATCCAGGGAATTATAGACCAGTCAGTTTAACTTCAGTACCCAGAAAGATAATAGAACAAATAATCATTCAATTTGTAAGCACCTAGAAGATAACAGGGTGATAACCAACAGTCAACATGGATTTATCAAGAACAAATCATGTAAAACCAACCTAATATCCTTCTCTGACAGGGTAACAAGCCTTGTGGACAGGGAGGAAGCAGTAGAAGTTATATATCTCGACTTTAGTAAGGCTTTTGATACTGTCTCATAAGACCTTCTCATAAACAAACTAGAGAAATATAGCCTACATGGAACTACTATAAGGTGGGTGCACAACTGGCAGGAAAAGCATACTCAAAGAGTAGTTATCAATGGTTCAGAATGAAGTTGGAAGGGAATATCGAGTGGAATCCCTCAGGGATCTGTCCTGGGCCTGGTTCTAGTCAATATCTTCATAAATGATTTGGATAATAACATAGAGAGTACAATTATAAAGTGTGTGGATGATACTGTGACAGGTTGGATCACAGAAACCCCCTTGGGGTTGCCAACTGATGTGCCAAGACTACTTCTGCCCCTGCTTTCTTGCCCTGGCAGCTTAGGACTTCAGTGCCTTGCCTGGTTTGAGCCACACCCACTAGCCTGCTGCAAACCCAGACCCAGGATCTGAAGCACGTCCCCTAACAGCTGTAGGCATAACTGAAAGCAACTTACAGAAGTGTTCCTGTCTTTAACACTCAGATGTCCAACTCCCAATGGGGTCCAAATCCCAAATAAATCCGTTTTCCCCTGTATAAAGCTTATAGAGGGTAAATCATAAACTGTTCACCCTCTGTAACACTGATAGAGAGATATGCACAACTGTTTGTCCCCTCCCACTCCCCCAGGTATAAATACATACTCTGGGTTAATTAATAAGTAAAAAGTGATTTTATTAAATACAAAAAGTAGGATTTAAGTGGTTCCAAGTAGTAACAGACAGAATAAAGTGAATTACCAAGTAAAATAAAATAGAACACGCAAGTCTATGTCTAAGAAACTGAATACAAATAAAACCTCACCAGTTCCAGTAAGCTTCCTTTTACAGACTAGTCTCCTACTAGTCTAGGTCCAGCAATCACTCACACTCCCTGTAGTTACTGTCTTTTGTTCCAGTTTCTTTCAGGTATCCTTGGGGGTGGATACCTGAAAGAAACTGGGGTGGATATCCTTTAGCCAGTTGAAGACAAAATGGAGAGGTCTCCCAGGGCTTTAAGTAGTCTTTCTCTTGTGGGTGGAGACCCCCTCCTCTCTTCTATGCAAAGTCCAGCTCCAAGATGGAGTTTTGGAGTCACATGGACAAGCCACATGTCCATGCATGACTCAGTTTTTACCAGCCAAGTCACATTCCTGTGAAAGCTCAGATGTGGATTGGCATCTTCAAGTTCATTGCTGGCTTAAGTAGTTTTTGATTGGGCACTTAATTTGCACTTTTCTCAAGAAGCTGACCAAATGCTCTACTAGGCTAATTAAAATCAAGCCAGTACACAGCCAACATTCATAACTTCAAATACAAAAATGATACATGCATACAAATAGGATGAATACATTCAGTAGATCATAACCTTTACATAGATATGTTACATGGCATATGTAGCCTAAATATATATTCCAGTTATGTCACATATACAATAATAATCATATTTCATAAAGCCTTACGGGGGGCACCATCACAGATACCAAGCTGGAAAGGGTAGCAAGCGCTTTGGAGGATGTAATTAGAATTCAAAATGAACTTGACAAACTGGAGAAATGGTCTGAAATAAATAGGATGAAATTCAATAAGGACAAGTGCAAAGTACTCCACTTAGGAAGGAACAATCAATTGCACAAATAGAAAATGGGGAAATGACTGCCTAGGAAGGAGTACTGTAGAAAAAGATCTGGGAGTTACAGTGGATCACAACTAAATATGAGTGAACAATGTAATACTGTTGCAAAAAAAAAAAAGCAAACATCATTCTGGGATGTATTAGCAGGAGTGTTATAAGCAAGACACTGAAGTAATTCTTCCACTCTACTCAGCACTGATGAAGTCTCAACTGTCCTGTCTAGTGCTTGGCATCACACTTCAGGAAAGCTGTGGAAAAACTAGAGAAAGTCCAAAGGAAAGCTTAAAAAATGATTAAAGGTCTAGAAAATATGACCTACGTGGAAAGATGGAAAAAATGGCTTGTTATGTCTGGAGCACAGGGCAACATAACAGTCTTCAAGTATGTAAAAAGTTGTTATAAAGAGGAGGGTGATAAATTGTTCTCCTTAACCACTGAGGACAGGACAAGAGGTAATGGACTCAAATTGCAGTAAGGGAGATTCAGATTTAACATTAGGAAATCTTCCTAATGGTAAGGGTTGGTAAGAACTGAAACAAATTACATAGGAACAGGTTAGACAGAAACCTGTCAGGGATGATCTACATAATATTTAGTCCTGCCTCAATGCAGGTGACTGAACTAGATGACCTATTGAGGTCCCTTCTGGTCCTACATTTTTATTAATGGACTCATTACATCTCTCTCATTGCTAAGGAGGGTCTTCGGATGTAATACTAGTTAGTCATCAGTATCACTGCTTGTGGTTTGACTAGTTAAAGCCCCAAGATCATTCCTGGACTTGGGTGGCTAACAAAACAACATGCCATGACTGTATCAGAATACAGAATATGTGCATTACAGTGTACATATGCTGTTAAAGTTTAATTATTTTATTTAAATGTGCTATTAAAAGTTTCAAATGATATATTGGTATCTGAACAAGAATTTTTGAAATTTTCTAAGGGAGATATTTCATCCACTCACATAAAAGCATTTATGTTGGTAATAATATACTAATTGCCCAGCAGGAACAAACACCTGTTTTCTACGATTGAATGGAGTCAATACATAATAAACTAAATCTTTGTTGTAAATGCAGTCTGGTGTCTGAGTGACTGTTGCCCTTTACGAGGTCACAGTGCGCAAAAGATTCAGTGACCCCCTGACCTAACAGTCAAATAACCTACCATTATGGTCAGTAAATGTAAATAAGCACAACTGACAATGTGCTAATTGGCTGCCCCTGGTCAGCCAAGTGTACCTCTGACCTTAATGAGGACCTAAATCAATTAATACTGCAGGCAATAAAAACCTCTTGCTGATTAAGTTAGATAGAAATC
This sequence comes from Mauremys reevesii, assembly GCF_016161935.1. Lineage (NCBI taxonomy): Eukaryota > Metazoa > Chordata > Testudines > Geoemydidae > Mauremys > Mauremys reevesii. The sequence continues at coordinate 53,740,340 of NC_052626.1, forward strand.
ATCTTTTCTAACAGGATTAAAGCTGTAAGGTGGTGAACTTTTAATTTAATATATGATAATCCCTTCTTCCTAGGGCCCTCTTATTTAGCTAATGATGGTGAAATTGCTTTCTGTAATGTGGAATCTTTGATTCAGCTATCCAGAGTGAATAAGGCTTTTTTTTTTTAAAAAAGGTACCATTTAAACAATAACATGAAAACATTTTCAGTATATAACGTGCATTTGAATTCTATATGACTCACTCAATTTTAACATGTTATGATTTTCAAGTAGAAACATACATTCTCTTTCTTGAACTAGCACATATTTCATTTTAAAATTCTGTGCAAATGTATTAATGGATTGATAGCCATTTAATTCAAGTTTCCTTTCTGAGAAATGGCTACAATAACAGTAGTTGGAAAACAAAGGATTTATTTTAATTGAAAAATGGAAGATCTAATGGTCATTATCCACTCCTACTACAAAAGCCCCAAGACAAATATAAGAACATGCATATTACTTAAAAATATCATAATCTAAATTCTAGAACTGTCCTTTAAATAAAAAAGGAATTGTTTTCCTGGCTAAGCTTGTAGAAGTACAGTTAATTACATTAGTGTCCATTAGTGCTGTCTCCATTACAGACATGCAGTTTTCAGAGGTTTATGACACAGCTTCAGAACATTGGCATCTGGCTGAAACCTGCCACATCTAATTTTGAGATGGAATTTTATACGTGTATTTCAAAGTAATAGATATTTGGCCACGTATGTTACAGGAACAGAAACACTACCTTCTTTGCATTCTCCCCCAGTACCAAAGTTTACTTTCTTGAATTGATTCACATTTTACTTCTTCAGATTGCATATCTTTGGGGTTTTAGTCCACTATGTAGAGCAGATTAGACACTTTTGATATTAAAGTGAAATAAGAAAATTCAGCTTTATATATGCAATAACTATGTTCTATACATTTTTTACTACAGTTTCATAAAATTTAAATGTGCCTTACCATTAATACATATTTATAGCACATATTGTAGTGACTCTATAAATACAGCTAAACATATTTCGTATATTTCAATTAATAAATATACAAATTCCTATTCATAATGAGGAATATATACTGTTATCAATTGCCAGCTGGAGCAGAAAGAAGCATATTGTGTATACAGAGTAACACAAATCTGGTAAATCTTACCACAATTATTGACTTGACAATAGGTCTGAAGAACCAGATACCTAACAGCATCATGCATGCCAAATCCACTTTAATAAAAAAAGTACGCTCTCCTTCCACTCTCCTCCACCACTAACCACGCAATCAAACAGCACAACAAAATTCGGAACCTATTTATTGTTTTGAGCTCCAAATAACAGGCAGTCTTACATATGGGGCTTCATGCTGGCAAAACTCCCACACACTTCAATAAGAATGCAACAAAAGTAAACTATCAGGCCAAAATGTTCAAGAGAGAATAAGGTCAGTGTTTCAGCTTCAGTTCTGAATTTTATTACTTATGCATGGTTAAATCAGACCAGTATGTTGTTTGCATATATAATGTTTGGGATATAATAGTTATGTTTAAAGTTTGATCAAAGGTATATCAAGTTTATTTTGTTCTACAGTATGGTCTCTAATTAAGGGATGTAGAAAACAGAAAATTCAGATTTATGGAAGACAAAGTTTCAGAAACTCAAGTTTTCACATAAAAGCATCTCATGGCTCTGCGTTCATATTTCTATTCCCAGAGTGTCGAGATCCCAAAAAATACCAAAATTGTGTCTTGAAATGTCGGCTGCAACTGCAGTTACAAATGGCTAGGCTCCACCACGGAGACACTTGTAAACTGGATAGGCAAGGTCTACCTCCCCACCACATCCAAACCAACCAACCACAACCACTGTGGACACAACAGTTGGCCAGATGCCCACCCCTATCTCCACCCATGTGGAGTCCCCAGAATTTGGGGAGAAGGGGAGGGAGGAAGCAGAGCTGACCTATGCTTCCTTTCTCATGCCAGGCTCCCAGGACAGTGTTTCTTCTTCTGTCTGGTTGGGCCAAAGCTCCACACAGGCACCCAAGGACTAACTGGAGTCCTTGTTGGCAGTCTAAGCAGAAAGGTCAAGGGCTCAGTGGGCATAAATGGTGAACTATTCTCTCATCTCAAAAGAGGATCCCTCCAGTACAGAAAGAGAAATCTCACAGGCAGGTAGGTCAGTGTGAAGAAGGCTGCACTGGTTTTGTCCTGTGATGTATTTCTTCTGTGGAAGAATAGAGAATAGATAGTCTCCATGACTATCATTCTGCCACCTTTCAAATGGTCTATGGTTTCCTCTCACAACCTTGGAAAAAAGTCAAACTCCCACACTATTGCATTTGTACACATTGTCAACTGTGTAAACATAAAATACATTTCTGATGTCTAAAAGCTGGAGAGAAGTTACCAGTTTGAGTGAAGATAGCAGAAACAAAAAGGTACTGTAACAAATCTATCCCCATGACTTTAAACCTAATGGGAAACAACTCTGTTTTAAGTCAGCGTTTTACAAATAAATTAATAAATAAATAAGTTGCTCTTTGGGGTCGGTACTTTTTGTTATATATTTGCCTAGCAGAAAGGGGCTGGCATTCCTAGATGCCAGTCCAATAAACAAATAAATTAATTAATTAGTGATTAGAAATGGACCAAATAAAAACCCTGGAACTGAATATCCCCAGAAGCTTGGAATTGTCTAGATCCAAACTTGAAGCTTATGTTAACCTCTTATAGAAACAGTTCTTTATAAAAATAGGTGAGGGAAATCTTCAAAACCTGAATATATATAAATCAGTAAGTCTCAATAATATGAATCTTCAGTTGTAACAATGACTTAGCTATTTGGAAAATTCACCAGATCTGTGACAATTATTTATTGATTAGAAACCATGAAAAACTAGGAAGATACGAGAGGACTGAAAAAAATAAAATAAAACTGTTGTTCTTATATTATAAAAGGAAAGAAGAGTCACTTTGACATTTACCATACAGTAAATCTAACTTTAACTCCTAGCAAAACAAAGTAAGAAAGAGAGAGAGAGAGAGAGAGAGAGAGAGAGAGGAAAAGCAAACAAACAACCTCCCGCCCCACAATCTGAAAAGTCTGATTAATATTAATTGTATTTATATAATGGCCCTTGAAAGAATGGTTGGCCTTGGTTGCCAATAAATAAAGAAATATATATGATAGAAATACCACCACCTTAAAAAAGAATACATAGAGGGGTTCAACTTTTAAAAGGGAAAGAAAGTGATTGAAATAGAAGGTAATGGTAATTATAGATGGGATTCTGAGCAATGAATATCAAGTGTTTATAAAGTACATATCATGCCAGCCATATCTGATTGCTCTTTTGCTTTTAATATTTACAATTACAAAATTACAATAAAGTACATGTAACAGATCTGGAATTTAACAATATTTGATACAAGGTCTCAATAAGTTAGTTTAAATTGGCTTGGATATAAATATTGTTAACTAGCTGAGGGATTGCTAGGAAAGTACAATGAAAAATGGTCATGTACTGAGCTGGGATACATATTTAGTGGGATGCGTTAGGTACTGGTGTTAGGCCAGATTTTGTTTAACATTCTGAATAAGTCAATGAAAGAAAAGATTAACAGCATATTAATGAAATCCACAAAAAAGATTAACTTGGAAGGTCTTATGAGCACCAATGAAAATACAAAAATAATACAAATGGACCTATACTGGTTAGAAATATGGGCAAGAAATAACAAAATGAGATTCAACTTGGGAAAAATTAAAAGTAACCCCAGAACATCTGGAGAAAATATATTCTGAAATACAGATATTCAAAGAAGGGAGAAAACTCGACAACAATAGTGAAGAAAGTGACCTTCAATTGTAGTGTAACAAATTAGATGAGAGTTTGCAAGAAGATATGGGCTTTCATACACTAAAGCTTCATATCACAGGACAGAGACTCTAAATGATATGGGTGAAATAGCACCCAATATATTGTATTCAATTCTGGGCACTTAAATACCAGAAAGATGTGCATAAGTTGGCAAGAAGATAGAGAAGAGGAACATAAAATGTTTAGTGGGATGGTGGTACTGATTGATGAGAATTTGAAAAGCTAAGCAATGCTTAAAGATTCTACCAGCTTGACAATTACAATTGTATTTGGAAGGGTTTAAATACTAGGAGGGAGATAGAGCTGGTTGGAATATTTTTGAAAAGTGATAAAAATACAAATAAAAACATTTTTGTCTAAATTTTCCCACACAAAATCTCAAGTTTTGGGCAAAAACCTGAAAACTATCACTCAAAACTAGAAAAGTTTTGGCCAAGAACCTAACATTTTGATTCAGAAATACTTCTGCAGTGTCTCATGGCAGGTGTAGTTTTGTTGCCTAATGCCCCAATGGGTCTGGTTCAAAGGATGGACGACAATCATCATGTACACCCTTCTTACTGCCGCAATGCATCACGGAAGTTCCAAGATGTTCCATCTTGACAAAGTCAAAATTTTCTTTAGAAACAAGATACTTTTAACAAAAAATCATGTTTAGTCAAAAATCCAGTTTTCCACTGAAATATGGTTTTGCTGGAAAATTTTCAAAGAGCCCTAAGACGGACAGGAAATACTGTGAGTGATGCAAGCGGTGTTACTAGAAGTAATGGGCTGAAAGCCCCAAAAAGAAAATATAAGATCAACTATTATTATTTACTGGGTGCAAGTATGTTCAGCATGTACAGAGGACGATATAGTCTCTGTCCAAAGATATCAACCACAGATCACACACAGGGCCAAATTCAGCTGCACTAGCATAAGGAAGATGCTTGCTCCAAGACAGGTAATAGTTAGTCCTGGTCCACTGACATGTTTAAGTTCTCCACACAGCTAGAAATCAGTGCATTATACAATTGGAAAAGTGTGATTTTCACATTTCCAAAGTGCTACAGCACTTGTGTCTGGCTGTAAAAGGTCCTGAGATATCAGATTTCATATCTTAATTATGCAAAAGGATATTTTAAGTATTTTTAAGACATTAAAAAATTTAGTAGTTAACATTGGCATCTGCTTGTGAGGCTTTTGTACATGGATTAATGGTATTATTTGATTTTACTGGGGGGAAGGAGACTAAACAAAATAGAATAAATAACTTTTTTTCAGAGTCTCTGTGAGGTTATAAAATATGCAGCCTGCACAGTTTACATGATAGGGTGGTGTGGTATCAAGGTTTTGTATACACTCATTTAGGATGTCCTCCATGGATATATAATTGATGGTTTCATTTGTGCATTTGCCAGTTCTGAATCATGTCCCAAATTTATGCTGATAAAGGTAGTTTTATACGACACAATCATGCTTGTCTCTTTTCCTATAGATAGATAGTGTGTGCTTGTGTGCTATATATTTCTCTCTCACTGTATCTTTGTCTATTTCCCAGTACGTATCTATATCATGGATACAGAGATAAGGAAGGAGAGAGAATGAACAATGAGAGAGAGATTGTGTAGAGCACACACACATACATGCTCACTATATGTAGGATAGATGAAAGGAAAGAGACAAAGAAGATAAGGCAATGTGGTATAAAGCTGATCTATTGGCATGAATTTGGGATGGCCACATTATATAGATAGATAAAAAAATGTGTGTATGATCCATCTCTCTCTCACACACAATGTACTTAGAAAGGAATCTCATTGTACACCTATAGTAATGAAAGTTGCCACTAAGAATATGTATCCTTATAATAACTAAATTGTACATTAAAATATCACTCCAGAACTGTTGTTATAAAATAATACTGGAGAAATTTCTAGGCTGCTACCATTCAAGGCTGTGACATTGTGCTGGAATCTGGCATCCAAGGAGAATCAAGATTGCAGTCATAAAATTTTATGAAGAATGAGTTAGTTTTTTGCCATTCCTACCTGTCTTTACAATCTTTACTCGTGCCAACCGTCTCCATAGATTAGTGTGATTATAAACAGAAGAGAGATGGCTAGGCAGCCAAAATACTCTGTATTGAAAGGTGAAAGCAGTACATCACACTACAGTATTTCACAGTGTATGAAACACATTAACAGTGACATTCCATTCTCATGGTAAAGATGCACTTTCCTAGCAGCCACTTGACTTAATATTCTTATTCAAAATATGCCTTGCATGAATGTCACTGGCTGCCTTAAGATGCTGCTCTGGGATAACAGGGAGACAGGTAAGAAGCAGCCTCATAAAACCTATTTGCAAACAGCTGACCACATTATCAATATATAAGTGGTCACTTTCATATTATCAGAATAGTGTCATTTCATACTGTTGTAATCATGTTCTGTGGATAGCTAGTCTCACAGGGACTTGATATATACTAACTAAGCAAATTAAATAATAGCTCAATCAATATTAACATATTTCCCTGAATCTTTAGAGAAAGACTATTCAGGCCAAAATATTCAGCCCAACTGTTCATTTATAGGCTGAACATTTTAATATCTGAGTTTTGTGTGTGTGAGAAAGAGAATAGATAATGCCTTATACAACCGCATATACAACAGACTGTTCTACATCTCAGTCTCCCTCCTTCCTCCCCACTCCCCCTCCATGCTTGACCATGTACATAGTCTCCTCTCAGATGCAATAAAGTCAAACTCCAGAAAAACACAAGTTGGGATACTAGGAGTTTCATCCTGCACTCTGTGAAGTCAATGACAAAGCTTCCATTGACACCACTGATGCAGGATCAGGCTATAACACAGGGTGGAGACTCAGCATATTCCCAGGTATATGAAAATGTATTACTTTTTTTAGCACGTATGTACTATACATTTTCATTTGAACCAGTAGCACAATCTTCCTTAGGGTGCAATGCAGAGGATGAGTCTATGAAGCAAACTTAACTATGAACATATAATTGTCTATCTTACTCAATATCCCTGACAATTAATTTAAAAACACAATGAACTTAAAGCAAAGACAGACGGTACCAATCCCACAAAAGATAACAAATACACATATATTATATGTATTATATCCTGCCTCAGGATCCGCTGGTGTGGATTTCATCACCTGTGCACAAACTTACTGAATTCATTAACGGGCAGTATGCTGTGTAGCTAAAATGTATTTCTCCTGCTGTCTGGAATGTCCACTCCTCATCTCTGCAAAAGGTGTCAGGCTTGGGCAGATGACCTGTAAAGCTCATGTGAACTGAAGTCAGTGGAACTACTCATGAGAGTAATTGCTAAGTCCAGCAGTAAGTGTTTGCAAAATCAAGCCTTAGGGTTTGTAACTGGATTAGGGTACAAGTATGCTATAACTAGGATCCCTGACATGATTGTTTTTATAAGTGTATACGGAGCCTCAGAAAATTGTGAGCAAATAAAAACAGGGATCTAGAATGGAAATTGTTATTCATCCTTAACTATGCCTGTTGCTGCTGCTACTCCTGTTAAAATGCTTTAACTACTGGACTAAAACAATCCAACTGTCTGAGACATAGTCATTGTTAAACAGCTAAGAAATCAACAATGTTTTAAAATATTGACTCTGTTTAACAATTAAAAAAAGAGATCTTTCAGCATGTGGTAAGTCTTATGTTGTAGAACATTTAGGACAAGATGACTCTGTATTTAAAACAATGAAACGTAGTCTCCATTTAGGGTAAAGTGCCTTGCTCATCTAATCTCTTTTAGTCTTGTGAGACATGATGAAGTAAAATGAAAATGATAGGAGGGAAATCTAAATAAAACCAACATGAAAATAAAAGGAAACCGAAACACTTACACAAGGTTCTGGGCATCATGAGATGTTCCCAAGAAGTTTTTCATAACAAGTACTACTTGAAATGTATGTGAGGAACAGAAACTAAAAGATGAAGAAAGTTATCACTGATATTATGATAAGAAGTTATTGGTATTATAACTGGAAATTTGAAATCAGCTCAGATAAGATCTTTTAATTCCTCATGCTAAAACCAGATGCTTCATCAGAATTAATATATACAAATTATTCTGAAAACAGTTTAAAAGAATTTTTTTAAATTGAATCTTATAGGGAAACCACTGGGTCCTTCAATGTAAAAATGACTTCCAATAGCCAATGCAGGTTCGGGTATTACATTCTGCCCTTACAACCTGAGAGGAAATAGCTTTCAACTACGGCCTTCAATGTCAGTCAAAATAATGCATAATATTTATAAACCTCTGTCAAAAAATGTTAAAACTGAGGATGAAAAAGTTAAATTAGTCCCCAAGAGACACTTCATACAATACATATTTTACATGATCTTTTGGACTGAAATCTAATGGGGCTTTAGTTGTTCCACCTGGAAGTTTTAAGTAACAATTTTTTATAAATAGATGTAGCCAGTGTTTCAGTTGTGAGAATTTTTGCTCCAGATTAAACCAAATGCAATTATTTTTATTAATATGGAGGTTAGTTTGTTAAAACTAATGTATAATGTCTTAATCTTTTATGTCAAAAGGTAAATTTGGCAACATACTAATGCATGACATTCAACAACAAACCACAGAGGTTACTGCTTTTCTGGCCTGAACAGGTTAATTAATGGTTTCAGAGGGTACGTCTTCACTACCCACCGGATCGGCGGGTAGCAATTGATTTCTCGGAGTTCGCTATATCGCGTCTCATCTAGACGCGATATAGCGAACCCCGAACGCGCTCCCGTCGACTCCGGAACTCCACCGGAGCGAGTGGCGGTAGCGGAGTCGACGGAGGAGCCGCGGACGTCGATCCCGCGCCGTGAGGACGGGTAAGTAATTCGAGCTAAGGTACTTCGACTTCAGCTACTCTATTCATGTAGCTGAAGTTGCGTACCTTAGATCGACCCCCCCCCCAGTGTAGACCAGGCCAGAGTAGCAGCCGTGTTAGTCTGTACCCACAAAAAGAACAGGAGTACTCGTGGCACCTTAGAGACTAACAAATTTATTTGAGCATAAGCTTTCGTGGGCTACAGCTCATTTCTTCGGATGCATAGAATGGAACTCACAGAAAGAAGATATTTATACGTACAGAGACCATGAAAAGGTGGAAGTAGCCATTGCTCTTCAACCAAAATCACCTGCTTTTTGGGGGTGTGTGTGTGAAGAAATCCCATGATAGTAAAGAATTAAATACTCAGACCCAAGTGAAATGAGCAATTTTTGTGATATACATTTTGAAGATTTTTACTTGTTAATCTGATTCTTAAAAATAATATCTGAATTATACTCAGGAAGGAAAGCAATGGGGAATGAAGAAAGGTATTTAGGAACAATGTGTATGATGTGGAAGAAGGAGGAGAAACGGAATAACTCCAGTGTGATTCCCCCCCCCCCCATTTTGACTTTATTGTTGAGAATGAAAACCTACTAATTCCTCAGTGTAAAGGAGATTTATATACAGCTTCATTATCTCAAGTCCAGACCCTGCAAAGTGATGAAGTGCCAGGGCTTCAATGGGAATTGAGAACACTGCATCTTGCAGGATTTGGGCTCTTAATGGAGAAAAGAGTGATGTTGAAAAAAAAAGAAATATGCTCTATAAAATACCATTAGAGAATAATATCAATTGATAGCTCAACTGCTTCCCTAGCACAGGAAAGTGAGAGTTAACCTGTGTACCCAGAGTTTTTTTTGTTTTTGTTTTGTTTTTAAAGGAGAAATAACTCTGCTTTGGGGAACTGGTTTGATAGATCTTTGAAGGTCTTCAAAACTCTCAGTAATATGTTATTCACTAAAAATATTCCCATAATTCTGCTGTCTCCCATCATTCCCTGCCTCAAGATTCATCTGTCAACTTTGATGCATCTTTTAAAGTACCCTTCCAAGCCTTAAAAACCATGACTACAGACCACAGAAGAGAACTCTTTGCTTTGAAACTATCTGATCAATCAGTAGATCATTTACCTGCAAGCATTATTTGGTGAAGCTAAAGCGGCACATCAACCAGCAGCATCTGAAGGCTGAGGCAGCAAAACGTCAACAACAAATTGTCATTGGCATTCCATTTATGAACCTTCAAACAGCATCAGATCTTTTCCATGGGAAACCAGATCAGGTCAGACTGGAGCTGAATATTTCTTAACAAGCTAACCATCAAAAGAACTTACGTTTTGAATAAAAAGGCTATCATTTGTTGATTTGAATATCAAAGGGATCCACTGCAAACTCCCAGTCTAGAAAAACCTCCCTAAGCTACACCAGACAGGTGTTTAATAATCTATTATTAAGGCACTATTTTAGGTTACTCAGAATTATAAAAAATAGCTGTAACTGTGAAGCTGCAAATGGGACTGCACAAAGAAATGAATGCTATTAACATACTATTAACAATTCAAAAGAATGAGTTGACATACCAATCAAACTTGTTAATTGACTGTCAATGGCCTGTCCCTGAATATACAACATGACTGCATTATATATTTCAAATGCTGACAGGAAGACAGTTTCATTTGCATTAACTTCATAAACTGATCAACAACCAAACTGCCACATACATTTATAATGGGAAGCTGAATCATTTCAATATTCATGGAGCTCTGTAATTGTAAATTAGGTACTGGCAAACAATACAATACTGTACATACTCTAAAATATCCTAAATTTCCCTGACCTACTTTCCTTTTTATTTTAAAAGAACAGTGGAAAAAAGTTGAGTCTTACAGAGATGATTATTACTTTAATTTATGGTTCATGCCTTAAGCAAAGTTTGTTTGCAATCTAATTTGCAACCATAGTTTATAACTCTACTTTAGATGCATAACTGGGCTACAATATATGAGGCATGCAAGGTGATGCAACATTTTTCTTCCCTTACTTCTATGATCTGTAAACACCATTAACAATCACAGAGTAAATTTAAAAACAAAATGGTGAATGAAAATCTGTACTGCTTCCTTGCTATGCCTCAAAAGTAACCAGTGACAAGAGAACTCAATTTTAAAGTATTAAAAACATGCAACTGAGAGGGGGAAAAAAAAGAATGAAAACCCCAAAAACCAAAATGGAAAAACAAAACTTACTTTCTTCCCCCAGATACTAGAATCTAAACTTGCTGCCCTCAAAAGCCACATCTACACTAAGAAAGTTTTCTAAAAGCGTCTTTCAATTGCTCATACAAGTTCAGCTTCATAGGAGTTAACCAATGTTAGGAGTCCTAGAATAGATGAGCTGCTGGCTGTTGGAGCCATTTTAACTAGGATCTGAGTCCAGACATAGGCGGCAGGTTTGTATAATTTTTGGTGGGGCCCAAAATGGTGGTGCCCCCCCGCTCCCACCCTGTAAGCCGATATAAAATGAAGCTACAACGCGTCAGTGCCACAAGATTACAAGGGTCAATTAAAAGTGGAAAGTCAGAAGCAGCACTTGCCTACTTCAATATACAGTATTATATTTTGTTGCATCTGTTGTGATGAAGTGGGAATGTTCTTAATATTTTCTCTGAATACTGTGTGGGTGCCTCAGTTTCCCCTGCAAGATGCCAACTGAAGGTGTTAGGGACAAAGAGATCAGGTGGCCTCCTTGTCCAGAAGAGGCACAGAGGCCAGAGGAGGGAGTGTCAGTTTGGAGCTGGCTGGGGAAATTGGGAGAGACCCAGAAGTTGGTTCTGGGCTCCCCACCCCCCAAGATGGACCTGACAGAGGGGTTCTGTTTTCTGTACCAACAAGCTCTGTTTAAACTGTGTTCCCGTCATCTAATAAACCTTCTGTTTTACTGTCTGGCTGAGAGTCACATCTGACTGCAGAGTTGGGGTGCAGCGACCTCTGGTTGCCCCAGGACCAGCCTGGGCAGACTCACTTTGGAAAGTGCATGACGTGGAAGGGCATGCTGAATGCTCCGAGTCAGACCCAGGAAGGTGTAAGCTTCTTGCCCTGGAGACAGTATGCTCCGAGAGGAGGCTCCCCCAGAGTCCTGACTGGCTTTGTATGGAGATGTTCCAAAGCATCACAGCATCCCCTTCCACACCGTGCACTTCCCAGAAGTCCGCACAGGCACTGACACTCCCTCCTCCGGCCTTTGTCTCTTTTCCAGGCATTAGGAGGCCACCTGATCTCTCTGTTCTCCAACACCTTCAGTTGGCACCTTGCAGAAACTGATTTGGGAGAAATGAAGTAAAGCTGCCCAAACCGAGCTTGAGCACTCCTGAATTTTGAGGTGTTCAAATCTGGAAGGCAGGTGCTGGGGTGGGAGAGGGCTGTGGGCTCCATGGGGAGCATGGCAGCAACTGTCTGGAGCTGCATGGAGCCAGATACGCTGGTCTGAGTGGCACAGTAAGCAGTTTGGGGTTGGAGAAGAGGTAGGGAGTTCCGGGGGGCAGTCAAGGGACAAGGAGCTGGGGGAGTTGGATGGGGCAGAGGTTCAAAGGGGCAGTCAGGGGACAGGCAGCAATTGGATAGGCATGGGAGTCTAAGAGGTTTATCAGGGGACAGGTAGGGGTGCGGTCCTGGGGAAGTTGGGTGGGGTCTCAGGAGGGGGCAGTTGGGGACAAGGAGAAGGGAGGCTTAGATAGGGGCTGAGGTCCCAAGGGGCAGTTAGGGGCAGGGGTCTCGGGAGGGGGGAACAAGGACCAGTGGGGCTTAGATAGGGGTGGAGGTTCTGGGGGCAGTTGGGGCAGGGGTCTGGGGAGGGCAATCAGCGGACAGAGGCTGGGATTCAAAGGGCTCTGGGCTGCTGGCAGCCGATCCCAGAGCCCTTTAAATCCCAGCCCGGCTGGGAGTCAGAGGACTCTGGGCTGCCTGCAAGAGCCCAGAGCCTTTAAATCCCAGCCGGGGCAGGGAATCAGAGGGCTCTGGGCTGCCGCTGCAGCAGGCAGCCCAGAGCCCTCTGATTCTGGGCTGCCTGCGGAATCAGAGGGCTCTGGGCGCCCTCTGATCCCGGGCCGGCTGGGCTTAAAGGGCTCTGGGCTGCTGCCTGCGAGGCCAGCCCAGAGCCTTTTTTTAGCGGAATCGCCGGGAATGGGCTCTCTGCTCACCAGAGCCCTCTGATTCCCGGCCGCGGCTGGGATTTAAAGGGCTCTGGGCTGCCTGAGCCCAGAGCCTTTTAAATCCCAGCCGCAGCCGGGAATCAGAGGGCTCTGGGCTTAGCCCAGAGCCCTCTGATTCCCGGCCGGCTGGGATTTAAAGGGCTCTGGGCTGCCTGATCAGAGGGCTCTGGGCTTCCCGCTGCAGCAGGCAGCCCAGAGCCCTCTGATTGGCTGGGATTTAAAGGGCTCTGGGCAGCCCTGGCGGCAAAATATTGGTGGGGCAGAGCCCCTGCCTGGGATTTATTCATGGGGCTAAAGCCCCAGAGCCCCATATAAGTCGGCGCCTATGAGTCCAGATACGTGTCATAGTGCTTAACACAGCAGCAGCAGTGGTGGTCCTTCTAGATTGTGGCTCCAAACATTGCTACATCCTGTGAAGCTTAACTGGTGTTGGTAACAGTGGGCAGAGACATGAACCCAACACTCTTCAGTTCTCTTAGTGTCTTCCTTCATCAGAACTTTAGGGCCTGATCCTGCAACACTTACTACCTTGCACAATACCTACTGCAGAGCATGGTCCTACCCAAGTCAACTGAGACAGCGCTCAATTATAGTCAATAGGATTATACCTAGCATTAAGCACTCTGCTTATTTATATGTATTTGTAAGGTAGAGTTCTTACACAGTAGAGATCAGGGCAGGAACTTACTTGTTTATAAAATGCCATGTGTACATATAGCAATCAATAATAATACATCAGTCTGAGAATCAACAAAATGAAAATGAATAGAAATAAGTGAGGATTAAGGGGTTGTTTACATGGTGCAGCAATGCAAACTACACGAGTTTGAATTCTAAATTGCACTAACCTGTTGCGCATAGTACTGACTATTGTGGCAGAGCTCTGACCTTGCCCCCTGTGGGTCCTGCGCTTCTAGGCGGTTTATGCTAGCCTCAGTGGCTCACTGTGACCCTCCACGTAGACCTTCTCTCTTTAGGGCCAGGGTTACAGTCTACTGAGCCCTTTTCATCATAGGCCAGCAAGGAGGTTGGTGAGAGAACTCCCACAGTCTCTGTTGTCCCTGGGGCTTATTTCAGAACAGTTTAGCCTCCTGTCCTGACAGGGGCCTGACTTCTCCTCCCAGGAGATGTTCCTGTAGTGGTGGGTTGGGGGGAACCCGGGCCCACCCTCTACTCCGGGTTCCGGCCCAAGGACCCTAATGGTAGCAGCTGTTGGCAGCCAACCTTTCACTGCCAAAGTTGCTACATTTCCCTGGGCCACTTCCCCACAGCTCTCCTGCTTCTCCCTTCTTCACCCTCACCTTAGGGCTCCCTTACCGATGGTTTGAGGGTGTCTTCATTAACCAGCCCTTCAGCTGCACTTACTCTCCTCTGGCTCTCCTCTGCCTGACTGGAGTGAGCCCTTTTTATAGTATCAGTGGGGCCTTAATTAGAGTCAGGCGGTCAGATTAGCTTAATGGCCACACCTGACCCTTTGCACATTACTTAGAGTCAGGTGTTCTCATTAGCCTGGAACAGCCCCTGCTCTGGTCAGTCAGGGAACAGAAAACTGTTAATTCAGTGGCCAGTATATCTGCCTTCTGCTCTTCTGCTGTACCCAACTGGCCTGGGTCTATCACACTATGTTAAAGAGCAGAGAACGTTTAGTGTGCAACAGCAGGGCGTACATGGGCTGGTTAGTGTGCAACGCATTAGTATGCTTTAAAATTCCTCTCCTCCCCACTGCCACACTGTGTAGATAAGCTCTGAAAAGTCACGGAGTTCCGAAAGTGGTGCGCTGAAGGCTGGATAGGAATCAACCTAAAATTCAAGAACTGTCTGGTCAATAACACTCCTTTTAAATACCTACATGATCTGGAGGAACTATGAGTAAGTTTTTAGATGTCTCAGCACTAAATTAACATTGTTCTTCACCCCCAATTACTACTTTCATCTTGTCAATGCAGCGGTCACTTCCCCAGCTTTAAAATGATTTGAAGTGCAGTCTAACGCCACACAGTACCATAACTATATCAATATCGCATAAAGTTCCATTAAATCTACAGCCTGGACAAACTTTTCCTGCATTTCCTTCCAAATAAATCATATCCAAGGACAAGTTCTTTGAGTTGCTATATTTTAGACTCTATTATGTCTGTAATAGAAATATAAGACTAAAAGAGAAATAAGAAATGATCACTACTATTGTAAAGGCAATTAAAAGGTAACGTGGAAAGATTAACAAAAAGAAATATAAATTCTTGGAAATGCTGAACATAGTGGAAGTGCTGGGATGATGGTAGTCCCAAATCATCCTAAATTATACCCTTGGAAGGTTACTTATACTACAGATTAGATATTAGCTTTGATATCTTCCCCAAAGTATAACTGTCAAACTGAACAACATCACCTGATAGTTATTGCTAAGTTCTTACACTGACAAAACATAGATCATTAAGGCTTCAACATTCTTTCATGTAATCAATGTAACATATGCAATACCTGATGACAAGCGTTTCATATGTAGAAAATGTCAAGCTAAAGAAGAACAGCTCATCAATGAAAGGATGAAATCTGTATAAAACCAGCAATCTTAGAAAAGGATTGGCTGTGGAAATGGTCAAGCCAAACAAAAGATAATGATAGCTAACTGATAGTTTTTTCTGAATTCAGAGCTCCTCTGTTGGTTTATGAACTCCAAAAGGTGGCTAAACTTCAATTGTGCCTGTAGCAAGGCAGCTGTCTCTCAAGCACCCCCTTGTGGCCAGAAGTCACTGTGGCATCCTGCCTCTGTTTCCCCTCTTGGTTGCTCAATATCTCCACATCACAGTCTAAATTGTAGCTTAAAACATTTCCTTCTGGGAACCAATTTATTTAATCTTTACACACACTGACCCTTCAGGCCCCATTCTCATTTCAGTGTCCCTTTTGCCCCTTGGTAGGGGTACCCAGGTCTCCATCCTGGAGCAGGGTTTTAGTTCATCATCTCTCAAGCTTTCCCTGGCTGGACCTCAGTCTTCAGGCTCTGACTTCTAAACTTCCTCTTCTTCCTACCTTAGCAGGCTACACTTAGTCCTCCTAGCTGGGGCAACTCGAATAGTATCAGGGTTTTCCCTGAAGAAGCCTTTCCACATGCTCTGCAGCTTCCTGCTGTTCTTTACAAGGGGTATCAACTGTCCTCCATAGGGGCCCATCAAGCCTTTTAATGAGGCACAGGTGTGTTGCAGCAGCTTTTTCAATAATCCGGGCAGGCTGGCTCCAGGCCTTCAGCCCTTATGGGACAAACCACTATGTTACAGTGCCTTTTTAACGTGACTACTCATGTATATATATATATATATATATATATATATATATATATATATATATATATATATATATATATATATATATATATTTGGGTTCAAGGATCTTCCTTGGTGATCTGTTAATCATCCATACAATGGGACACAATTTCTGAATGTCTCATTTGCTATTTCTTTTAGTATTTGTAAAACTTCTAAATAGTTTTGCTTCTTTTAGTTTTCATTAAGGAAACTTTGTATTGTAGCTGAACATTTGCATTGTTTTAGGTTGATTATCATCATTATTTTCCTTTCTTTGGCCTGATTGCCAGAGAATAAAATTTTGGTAATAATATACTGCAGATTTGGCCACTTGTGTTGGTAGAATGCATACATTTTCCATATCCTTGTCCTTTACTGTAATCTCAATAACAGACAAGTATACACATACTATCCAACCTACATGACTCACTTTTAAAAATTATTATTATAGTGAGGAAAGAAGAAGTTGAACAATATGTCTACTTGGGCCAAGAAATAAACATTGCAAAGAAAGAAAGCTGATTGGCGCACATTCAATTCTATCAAGGATGTCCTCCAAGGAAAAATCAACAAGGCAACACGCACCAACCTCTTGAACTCAACAGTATTGCTTGCAACGTTGTACAGCAGTGAAACATGAGTGCTGACGAAGACAGAGGAGCAACAACTGTCTGTTACAGAGAGGGCATTGGAAAGAAGAATTCTGGGGATTTCAATCTGTGACCGAGTCCCCAGTGAAGTGACCAGACAGCAGAGTGGAGTGCAGGACGTCGTTGTTGAAAGCAGGTACAGTAAAATGCGATGGACCGGCCAGATACTTAGGCTCACTGACAATAAATGAACTACAGCTGTCACCGAGTGGTACCCACGGGAACTGAAACACCACTCAGCTGACCTCCAATGAGATGGGAAGATTTTATTGTGAAAAGGTATAGCTGCACATAGAGAAGGAAGGCCAAGATAAGAGAAGAATGGAAGACATGTTGTGATTGGCGCAATCTATCTGAGGGCTGAAGGACCAATCAATCAAGGTGATCAAGATGAGTATAGAGAGGAGGGGGGGATGTGATTTGTTACAAAGTTTTAACCCTTAGGAATTCCCTTTTAAGGGGAGGTTTATAGGCAGGTAAGCCAGAGAGAGAAAGGAGACCTGGAACTGGGGTGGAGGTAAAGGGCTTTCCTAAAGTTCTGCATGGACCTTGGAATATCTGAAGAAGAAAGGAAACCCCATATCTTCAGATGGAACAATCTGGTAACAACTTCACAAGAGGAACCACAGGGAGATTTCCTCTACCATGAATATTTCTCTGGGAGGGGCAATCTAGTCACATGATACCAAGAAGGAGAAGATACGATTGCTCTCTATAAATACATCAGAAGGATAAATATCAGGGAAGGAGAGCAGTTATTTAAGTTAAGCGCCAAGGTGGATACAAGAACAAATAGCTATAAACTGGCCATCAACAAGTTTAGGCTCTGAATTAGATGAATGTTTCTAACCATCAGAGGAGTAAAGTTCTTGAACAGCTTTCCAAGGGGAGCAGTGGGGGCAAAAAACCTAACTGGCTTCTAGACTGAGCTTGATGAGTTTATGGCGGGGATGGTATGATGGGGCTGCCTACAATGGAATTTGGCCCATCGGCAAAAGCCCCAACTGCTGGTGAAGGAACACTAGATGGGGAGGGCTCTGAGTTACTACAGAGAATTCTTGTCCACATGTTCAGGGTCTAACTGATCTCTATATTTGGGGTCAGGAAGGAATTTTCCCCCAGATCAGATTGTCAGAGACCCTGGGGTTTTTCCACCTTCCTCTAAAGCATGGGGCATGGGTCACTTGCAGGTTTAAACTAGGGTAAATGGTGAACTCTCTGTAACTTGCAGTCTTTAAACCCTAATGTGAGGGCTTCAGTAACTCAGCCAGAAGTTAGGGGTCTATTTCAGCAGTGGGTGGGTGAGGTTCTGTGCGATGTTCAGGAAGTCAGGCTAGATCAGTGGTTCTCAAACTAGGGCCGTTGCTTGTTCAGGGAAAGCCCCTGGCGGCCAGCATGTCCCTCGGCCCGCGCCGCTTCCTGCAGCCCCCATTGGCCTGGAGTGGCAAACCGCGGCCAGTGGGAGCCACGACTGGCAGAACCTGCGAACGTGGCAGGTAAACAAACCTGCCCGGCCCGCTTTCCCTGAACAAGTGGTGGCCCTAGTTTGAGAACCATTGGGCTAGATGATCATGAAGTTCCCTTCTGGCCTTAAAGTCTATGAGTCAACAGTTTACTGTTTTCACTGGAATGTTTCTCTGATTCCATACAAATGCTACTGGAGAGTCTGGAAGGATTAAAAGCAGCACTGTGGCGTTGGCACTAAGTGTGGCAGCAGTTTAAAGAGAGGTGCAGATTTTGATGCTATGTTCTGAGGCAATTAATTTTTAATCATTGTCCAGGGAAATCTCACTTTTATATTTTTAATAGGCTGTAACTAGTAGATTATCCATACGTATTCCCCTTTCTCTGAGCTCTATTATTGAAATAAGAAAAATAACACTTTGAAAACTTTCCAGAAATGCTTTCAATAAAGACTAAGACTTTAAAAATAAAGGTTTACAAAAATCAAAGCTTACCCCCCAACAAAAAAAAAACCACCCAAAAATAAAGTTGTCTGAAGCAGAGACTGAACAGCCCAGTTTTCTATAAAGTGTTACTACACTTAGTTCCAGCACCACAATGCTACTGTTTATCTGGCCTCTATAGCAGAACTAACAGGAAGGAGAAAAAAATCCTCCAATAACGCTACTGGTTTCCCAAGTAGGATGAAGTGATATCGCAGAAGACATGATAATTTAGCAGCACTGTTATTACAAACACTTCCTAAAGTCAGTTTGGTGTTGAAAATGTAATATGATCAATTTGACTCAGAGAACAAGGATATAAACAACTGTTAATAAAAGGAGACCATCACTTGCATCTGCCTTTGATGCAAGGTTAATTCTATTAGTCAACTTCGTCAGCAAGGCCAAATTTACTTTGCTTACAATGCATGAGAATTTATACCTGTTAAATTATATACAGGGCAGCTCCTTTATCGTTTCCTGAATGTAATGAAAACATTCAATATATGTTTTAAATGTGAATTTCAAGGTTTCAGCTCTTATCTTCAAATCACTCAATGGCCTGCCCAAAAGATTGCCTAAAACTCCATGATCAATAATTCCTCTCCCCATGCACCATGGAGCTTTCAACCACAAGAGTAAAGCTCATCTGTGCAGAAGATGGCTCTTTCTAAGAGACCAGTCGGAGGTTGGAGAATGAAACCACACAGGAACCTACCTAACTTCCACTGCACATACACTTCCCCTCAAGGAGAGAAAGAACAAACCACAAGTGACAGATGTTAGTCATGTCACTTCATGCACTACTGGAATGTGCTCAGACAATACTGAGATGAGCGAGAGATCTAAGAACCCATACCAAAAAGAACTATAAGAGTTTGAGAGTCCCACCAAAGCCTCCATCCAGAGTTATACAGAGATCCATGTGCCTGAACACTTTCAGACTAAACATACTGTATGTACAGTGTTTTCTTTAGCCACAAAAATTTTAGAAGAAGAAGAAATGGAATTTGATTGTAATTTATTAAGAAAGTTCTCACTGAATCCGGTATCTATTAAAATTACTTTAATATGACACCAAAGATCAACTTTCATCCTGCACAGACTTAAATAATTTTTCCTTCCTTAAAGGGGCTGCAGAAAAGCCAAACTGGAAATTTCCAGATTAAGACATTTTCAAAAACATTATATGAATGCATGTATTTCAATAAAACATATGGGATTCTTCCCCCAGTCTCCCAACTTGCATAACTCAACCAACAATGGCCAAATCAATTTTGTTCACACTTTCTACTGTAATTCTCTTGAGCTTTGGGTAGAGAACAAACAGAAAATTTTGGAAAGGAGTTTTCTTGAGAAAGTTCTAAGGAATTTAAAAGTGTGTGTAGAGAATGGGAGTTGAAAGGCAAAGTCAAAAAAAGCAGAAAATAAAATCTCCACTGTATCTTCCCTGAGTCTCTGTCACAAATTAAAGGTATTACCTCACCCATCTTGTCTCTCACAAAACAATAATGACATATGTAAATCACATTAGATGCATGACACAAGAAACAAATATGCTTTACAGTAACTCAGCTGCAGCACAAGTGTTAATATATTATTTACTATTCTTATTCCGGCCTCCACAGGAATCCCACCTCGCCATATGCTATCGTGACTGGCATTGTTATAATTATCACCCTTCTACATGACTGGGGCACAGGCAGGTATGTGGGGACAAAGTACAAGCAACCTAGTCTAGTATACTGGCTGGTCTCTACATTGCTAATCCACTCTATGGAGCATTTGGGAAGTGCAGACAACATAAGGAGAGGATTCTTGGGTTTTATACATCATTAATAATTTTAGAAATCTACCCTTGTCCAGTTTTTCAGGTGGCTTCAAGTCAGAATGCTTCAATATATCTGTGAATTCAATCAATATGAAGTTGGGCTGTTAGTTTAGCATATCTATTGGACATGTAAAAGTTACAGGGATCAGTGCTGTGGTACTGACTGAATGGTTCTGGTTCTTGGTTGTAGAGGAAGTGGAGAAGGAGCCTTTCAAAAACACAAGACACGAATTGAAGAGGACTGAAGAAACAGAAAAATCACAGGAGAAAGCTTTACCATTGTACACAGATATAGGGTACTCAATCCTACACGTGACGAAGATGACAAATTAGAGAACATACAGATCAGACCAAGACCCTTGGAAATAGAGGCACATGTTAATAGATGTTGCCCTCCATGGTGAGGTATGCATGATGATAAGGGAACTATTCTGCCAGTTAGGTATGTACAAGATATACATTACTTTTCAATAAAATTGTAGTCTCCTGTCTTTTTTCTCTCCAAACCAAGTGTCCTAGGTTCTTTTCAGCATAGTACATAGTGGTACAGGGAATGCAGGAATTTGAATGCAAATGACAATTTACAATGATGGATATTATAAAGCACCACTACAGTACAAATATGCAGTCAGGTTGCTGAATTAAAGTGTAACTGCAAAGTAAAACGATACCATTGAACGCTATGTCTTCACGAACCACAGCAAGGCTAAACCAAAAAGCAATTGTGTTAGTGCTTCAACCCAGCATAGATATGTGGGTGGCATTTCAGATCAAGTTCAAGGTCTCTGTCCTTGTCTTCAAAGTGCTCCATGGCCTGGGCCCAGGACACCTGAAACACCCTTTAAAGTTCTGGGACGAAGCCCATGTTTGACAACTTTGCTCCTCTGGCACAATGGAATTCTCAACAATAAGCATAAAGCTCATTTGTGTGGGAGACGGAACTTTTTCCAGGGCAGTCCTAGTCAGTGGAATGAACTAAGGACTATCACAAACTTGACCACTTTCTGCTTCAAGTGATAGGTGCATTTCTTTGACCTTGCCTTCTCTAATGTAAACACATGGAAACAGACTAACACAGCTACCCCTCTGATACATGGAAACAGGTATTTAAAATTAAAAAAAGTACAAAACCCCTTACTAAAACAAGTCACTCCACTCTACACACTTCTCCCTCTGGGGAAAGGATGAGAGAACGAACAAACAACATGTGACAGATGTGTAGTCACATTGCTTAATGCATTACTGGAGTGCACTCAGACACTACAGTGATTAGTGCAATATAAAAACCTATATAGAATAGAGTAATGTAAACATTTATATAACAATCTGGTCATTTCCTTCTTAAATCATGTCTCAGATCTACTGTGGCACACCTAGTAGATAAAAGTGCTTTTGTGAATATTCAATTTCTAGCAGCTTTCCATAATGCTCAGAATCAAGCAATGCTCAGAATATTTTTCAAAAAAAAGAACAGGAGTACTCGTGGCACCTTAGAGACTAACAAATTTACTAACACGGCTGCTATTCTGAAACCTGAGAATATTTTTAGTGTTGAAATATTACTTTTTCTTTATAATGTCTTGACAATTTTGCTAAATTTATTTCAAGTTGTATTTCAAAATATGAAAGCCTAGAGTATAAATTACTGATTTAGCTACCTGCTTTAGTGCTTCACTGTACGAGGAATAGGATTCTTCAGCCTTCCTATCCTGCAGAAACATTTCTTATTAGCCTTCTGTAGAGAGCCTAAAGCATATGAAATCTTCATTGTAATCTCTCTATCCACTCCCACAGAATACTAATTCTGATTAAATATGGTTGCAAACTTACATTATACAGCTGCTACATCCTTAATTTGATCAATTAATTCATTTTGTGCTGAAGAGTAGCAATAGACATGGAAGCTTAGGATGGAATACCATGTTTGGAAAAGAGTATTTTTTTGAATGCATGATTCTCTTGTCTCTCGCTGTTTAACACTTCCTCCAGAAAGCAAATGATCTGTTTGCAAATTTCACCAGGACAAAAGAGGAAACTCAAGATGGTTTATGTAATTTTGACTCCCGGCTTTCTCTCTTTCTCTCCTCGCAATCTTCCACACTCATACACAGTGACTTCAGCTCCCATGTTGGTGACTCATCTGGCCCTTTATCTGCATGTTTCCTAGTACTCACCTCTTCATTCAACCTGCAGTCCAGGTTCAACTCTCCCACTTACCAAAAGGGCCACTACATGACATGGTCTTCAATAAGCACTGATCTTTTTTGATCTCTATTGCTGGGTTTCCCTTCTTGACCATCATCTGGTATCTTAAAGCATTGCCCACCATGCCCCTCCTTCACTCCCTGTCACTCAGCCTCTCTGTCACTTCCTTTTCATCAGCATTGATGACTTCTCATCTGCTCTCACTTCTCACCTTCCCTTCCTTTCTTCCATTGATATGATTGTCGATTCTCACCATGCTTCACTCTCCTTCATTCTTAACTATTTTGTTCCTCTCTTCCATTACAAGATCAACCCTACCAACTCCCAGCCCTGGCTGACCTCCAACATCTGCTTCTTTCACTGCTGCTCTCATGTTACACAGTGGAAATCCTGTAACCAGGATGATTTCCACCACTACAATTTATTTTTCTCTTCTTTTACTCCACTATTTTTCTTTGTAAACAACTCTCCTTCTCCAACTTAATTAAATCCCAAGTCTTCAGTCTATGACTCATTCCTCCAACCCTCCCCTCCTCTGGCTTCCACTTTTCTCTCTACACAGGATCTTGCCGATTTCTTCCAAGAGAAAACTGACAAAATACCTCATGACCTTTCTCCACCCCATGGCTTGCCTTTCCTTCCTCTTTCCATTCTAAATCTCTCCCCTATCATAACAGATCTGAGCAATCCTTAACCTCTTATTCTCCACAGACTCTTTCCACTCAAAATGTAAGCACGTTTTAGTCTCTCCAATCTTAAAAACAAAAAACAAATAAAAGCCATGCCTGAACTCACTTGCCTCTCCAAATACCGTGCTACCTCTTTTCTTTCATATCTAAACTCACTGTCTACTCCAATTATATCCTACACCTTCTCCAATCTAGCTTCTGCTCCTTGCATTCCACAGAAACCACTCTTGCCAAAATCTCTAATAATCTCTTCGTAGCCAAAGCTCATAACTAGTACACCATCCTCCTCCTCGACTTGTCAGCTGCCTTCAACACCATCAACCATGCACTTCTTCTTGAAATCTTGTCCTTGGCTTACATGACTCTGTCCTGTCCTGATTCTCCTCCTACTTCTCTAATTGCTCCTTCAGTGTCTCTTTTGCAGGATTCTCCTCATCCTCTCTCCAGCTTTTGTGTGGGATCCACAGGCCTCTAGCCTTGATCCCCATCTCTTCTTCCTCTATATTTTATTACTGGGTAAACACATCCATAAACACTATTCCTGGTCTTCTTCTATACTGACTAATATCTCAGCCAGTCTCCCTGACATCTCCTCATGGATGTCTAGCCATCAGCTCAAACTCAATTTGGCTAAAACAGAATTCTTAATCTTCCCTCCAAGGCCTTCCCACTACCACCCTTCTCAATTGCTGCAGACAACAGCACCATCCTGCCTGTCATTCAGACCCATAACCTTGGTATCATCTTCAATTTGGATTAGGGCTGTCAATTAATTGCAGTTAACTCACACAATTAACTTAAAAAATTAATTGTGATTAAAAAAATTAATCACCATTAATCACAGTTTTAATGGCACAGTTAAATAGAATACCAATAGAAATTTATTAAATATTTTGGAGGTTTTCTACATTTTCAAATATATTGATTTCAACTTACAGCACAAAATACAAAGTGTACAGTGCTCATTTTATATTTATTTTTATTACAAATATTTGCATGGTAAAAATGATAAACAAAAGAAATAGTATTTTTTTAATTCGCCTCATACAAGTACTGTATTGCAATCTCTTATCATGAAAGCAAAACTTATAAATGTAGATATTTTTTGTTACATAACTGCACTCAAAAACAAAACAATGTAAAACTTTAGAGCCTACAAGTCCACTCAGTCCTACTTCTTGTTCAGCCAATCGCTAAGACAAACAAGTTTGTTTACATTCATGGGAGATAATGCTTCCTGCTTCTTATTTACAATGTCACCTGAAAGTGAGAACAGGTGTTCACATTCCACTTTTGTAGCTGGCATTGCAAGGTATTTATGTGCCAGATATGCTAAACATTCATATGTCCCTTCATTCTTCAGCCACCATTCCAGAGGACATGCTTCCATGCTGATGACACTCATTAAAAGAAATAATGTGTTAAGTAAATTTGTGACTGAACTCCTTGGGGGAGAATTGTATGTCTCCTGCTCTGTTTATCCGCATTCTGACATATATTTAATTTTATAGCAGTCTCGGATGATGACCAAGCACATATTGTTCATTTTAAGAACACTTTCACTTCAGATTTGACAAAACTCAAAGAAGGTACCAATGAGAGATTTCTAAAGATAGCTACCGCACTCAACCCAAGATTTAGGAATATGAAGTGCCTTCTGAAATCAGAAATCTTAAAAGAGCAGCACTCCAACGCAGAAACTACTGAACCTGACCCACCAAAAAAGAAAATCAACCTTTTGCTGGTGGCATCTGACTCAGATGATGAAAATGAATTTACGTTGCTCCTCACTGCTTTGGACTGTTATCAAGCAGAACCGATCATCAGCATGGACGCCTGTCCTCTGGAATGGTGGTTGAAGCATGAAGGAACATATGAATCTTTAACACATCTGGCACATAAATATCTTGCAAAGCTGGCTACAACAGCACCATGCAAATGCCTGTTCTCACTTTCATGTGGCATTGTAAACAAGAAGCAGGCAGCATTATCTCCTGCAAATGTAAACAAACTTGAACAAGAAGCGGAACTGAGTGGACTTGTAGGATCTAAAGTTTTACATGGTTTTATTTTTGAATGCAGGTTTTTTTTACATAATTCTATATTTATAAGTTCAACTTATAAATTGGGGGGAGGGATAGCTCAGTGGTTTGAGCATTGGCCTGCTAAACCCAGGGTTGTGAGTTCAATCCTTGAGGGGGCCACTTAGGGATCTGGGGCAAAAATTGGTCCTGCTAGTGAAGGCAGGGGGCTGGACTAGATGACCTTTCAAGGTCCCTTCCAGTTCTAGGAGATTGGTATATCTCCAATTATTACCTATTACCTAACTTTCATGATAAAGAGATTGCACAACAGTACTTGTATTAGGTGAATTTAAAAATACTATTTCTTTTGTTTTTTTTACAGTGCAAATATTTGTTATAAAAATAAATATAAAGTGAGCACTGTACACTTTGTATCCTGTATTGTAATTTAAATCAATATTTTTGAAAATGTAGAACACCTCCAAAAATGATTAATCACGATTAATTTTTTTAATCACTTGACAGCCCTAATTTGGACCTATCTCTGGCCTCACATCCAGGCCATGTCTAATTCTTGAAGATTCTTTCTGCATAACATCTCCAAGATGTGCCCTTTCTTATCCATCCACATAGCTAAAACTCTCATAATCTCATTTCTTGATTTCTGCAACATCCTTTTTTCTGGCCTTGACAAATGAAATCTTGCCAGCTCATACCCATTCAGAGGGCTGCTGCAAAGATAATTTTCCAAGCTCACTGCTTTGATCATATCACCCCCCTTTACATCTCTCCCCGGCATCAAACATAAGCTACCTGTCTTCATTTTCAAGGGCCTTCACAGTCTATCCCCACCCTACTTATCAACTCTGATTCACTACTGAGATGTCAATGGTTGCCTCCAATTGGCCAATGATCTCAACCTACATTGCCCACTTATTAAATTTTCAAATAAGCACTTTCATACTTTCTCCCATATGCTGCATCTTATGCTTGGAAGAAGCTCCCTGTAAACATCTGCAAAACGAACTTATTATTCTCCTTCAAATTCCTCCTTAAAACTCTTCTTTTGTTGTTGCTGTTATTATTTGATGTCTTCAAAAAAAACCAACCTGACAACGGGGCACTGATTGCTTATACCACTGCCAACTGAGCTGACTAATATTCCTTGTTTCCTTGTACTCACCCATCTGTTTGTATCCATCTGTTGTCTCCTGTCTTATACTTAGATTGTAAACTCTTTAGGGCAGAGGCCCTCTTTTTGTTCTGTTTGCACATTGCTTAGCTTAATGTGGTCCTGGTCCATGAACAGGGCTCCTAGCAGGTAGTACAAACAAACAAACAATAATGCGCAATAGGCAAGTCTTCTGAAACAACTCAATACGTCAGTTCAGAACTCTTAATGCAGATTCACAAAGAGAAACTATCCTATAAGTATGGGTAAGACACATATATGGATGCTTGAACCCTGCTGAATATGCAAAAGCAGAAGAGACTGTAAAATGGTGAGGAGTTTATGGCAGCAGAAAGTGGTCACACCTTCCCTTGTACTGATATGTCAGAGGGAGCTGTAACAATCAACAGAAGTGGGCAGCCTTCAGTGGGAACGAGTTGAGATGAGGATATGTATGGAATCAGCACACTTTCTTCTCATTTAGTAAAGTTCAATAGTGAGTCCAGTATTCGAAGAGACAATCAATACCTTCCTTCAGAAAAGAAAGGTTCCTACTTCTCTGAAAGCAATAAGTTAAAAAAAATTCTCCCCTTACCATGCAATCTCTCAGCTATCATTTGGTCTCAAATCTCTTTATTTTGGAGAAGGTTATTGAGAAAATAAATGGAAGGCAACTACAGAACTACCCACAAGTCTTAGATTTTTGTGACATCTCTCAATCTCCTTGAACTGATTTGATTGGTCAATCTTACCCTGGTGATGAGGATCAAGAGTTCACTCTGACCTTTTCAGACCAGTTGGCTTTGATCTATTGACCATGAGGTACTGTTGATACTTTTCTGTATATAGACAGAGTTGCTTGAGTGTCTTCTTTCTTCGATGTCTGGGAGGACCCAGTATCACGACTGATACGTGGGCAGTCAGACCTACTGGTTGGAGCAGGAGTTGGGAATCAGGCCGAGTCAGGAACCAAGAGATGGGCCAATGTAGAAGATGATGATCTGGAGTGCTTTTTCAGTCTCTCTCTCTCTCTTTTAAAAAAAACTTTTTGGTTTTGTTGTGCTATCAGTGGGTAGGACATCTGTCTTTTGGAAAAAAGAGTGAGAAAGGATGACAGACTGCTCGCCAAGTGACTCAGTTTACCACTTAGGAATCTGGGATGGAATTCTAGAGGTTTGCTCTGAAGATTTGGACTGAACCAGAGATCTTGAGAGGAGTTTTGCTACTTAGCCTTTTATATTTACCCCAATTAATTATTCATTAGAAACAGTTCATCCAGTTCCAGGCATGAGTGTATGTGAGTATAACCCAGAGGCAGCTGATCTCAGTGTTATATCACACCCGTCAGGGGACACTGCATATATTATTATTTATATTACAGCCGTTCTTAAAAAGCCCATTAGAGATCGGTTCCCATTGTACAAATATTTAGAGAGAATCATTGACCTAAAACGCTCACAATCTAAACAGACAAGGCAGGCAAAGGAAGTATTATGATTTTTATTTTACAGATAGGAAACTGAGGCACAAAGAAATTAATTGCCTTGCCCATAGTCTCAAAGGAAGTCAATGGCAGATCTGGGAAATGAATCTTGATCTCTTGAATCCTTGTCCAATATCTTAATGACTTAAGAGACCATCTCCAATACTTCACAGGTGAGGTTGCGAAAGTTCAGACTAAGAGACAAATGGTTTCATGTCTTTGTCTACGTGCGACCATATGGTTAGTTCCCAATGCAGAGACTGTTACCCCTTCCTAACAAAGGGTGATGGAATCAGGTGTTCAGCTGAACCATTCAACTCTAAATCATCAGAATTGTAGTTTTGAGTATTTCTAAATAAACTTGGAATAAGCTCCTGAGAAGGCTGACAGGACCCCAAAAAGATCATCCCAGGACTTGATAGCTCATGGCAACATTTGGGTGCAGTTCCCATGGCAAGCAAAGTCATAGTCTACTTTGAGACATTTCAAACATCAGTCATGTCCATCCGTGACAGATATCTCATACTGTGGGCACAGCTTAAAGACACTGGGCTGTTACTCAGCTATTTTATAAAAATGAAAACAAACAATATGAAAGCAATAAAACACAACATACGTACAGTAAATCTGAGAGAGCTATCTAGCTCAGAGCTCAGTAGATCAAGGCAGCATAATTAGAAACTTAAAACCTCACAGCTGATACATCAGTGAGGATACAATTCCAGAGATAACTTGACAAAAAATATCGTCAGAGGGAAAGATGCTGAAGATACCAAATAAAGCTAGAGGGATCCATTGCAAGATGGTAACAGTAGTTTAAAGAAGCACCTCTGTCATGAAAAAGGCCCTAGTAATGAAAGAGAGTAGAGGCACCTGTCATGTCCTCAGCAAAGGCAGACACGTACTACCTAGTGGCAAGCCAGTTTAATGGCTTTAGAACTTGGAAGCTATGGGAGTTCCTTCCAGTCACATACACAGGAACGTAGCTTTCAGAGAATCCCAGCATTATTACAGACATGCTAAAACACTAAGTCCAAAAGAATGTTAAAGATGTGAGATGGAGTACTCAGAAATCAAGAATTCTCAAAGTTAAGTCTTCCTGAACAACCTCAACACTAAACATTTGTATGTACACCTCTACCTCGATATAACGCTGTCCTCGGGAGCCAAAAAAATCTTAATACGTTATATCGAGCACTGCTTTACTGCGTTACATTTGAATTCGTATTATATCGGGTCACCTTACATTGAGGTAGAGGTGTATATTTTACAATGCAGTGTTTAATTATATAATCACATACTACATTTTCTGCAGTAACTCTGTCTCATTCAGTGTGCAGGTTGGATGGTGTTCAGAGAATGAGGCAACCATTAATATTTATTTTTTTAATCCTTGTTGATCCACATGTGCTTCTTTGGTTCATTCACTACAAACCATCAAACTTCTGAAGTGAATAATTCAGGGATTTTACAGGCAAATATCTCCCATGCTCCAGCCTTTGGTCAGCAACTCCCAGTCCTGCTCACTCACTCACATGGTGTTATCACCACCTAGAAAGGAGGTAGCATTGATATTGGAACAGATACTGCAGCACTCCTTCCACTTAGGTGGTGCTAAGTAGAGAGAAGAACATTCAGTGCCGCTAGCCCCTCTTAGCTTCCCTCCCCCACATACACTTCCCAATCTCTCAAGTGCAGCAACTGATGGAAGGACCTGTGGAACTCAGAGGAGCTGGAGAAGAGAAGAGACAAAATGGAGGAACATTCTCCTCCATAGACATACTCTTTTAAATTAATATGTCTTTCCTATTTTCTAACTACAAAAAACTGACAGGGATATGTCCATGTATTGAAACTGGTTTCTCTAATGTCATTTATTACTATTATTTACATTAGAAAAGCATCTAGTGATTGAAGCCCTAGTGTGTTAGGTGCTGTATAGACAGACAGTTCCTCTTTTAAACTGTCTTATCTATTGAGACTGTAAGAGATGTAAAAAGAACAGGAGTACTTGTGGCACCTTAGAGACTAACAAATTTATTTCAGCATGAGCTTTCGTGAGCTACAGCTCACTTCTTCAGATGCATAGAATGGAACACACAGACAGGCGATATTTATACATACAGAGAACATGAAAAGGTGGAAGTATGCATACCAACAGGAAGAGTCTAATCAATTGAGATGAGCTATCATCAGGAGGAGAAAAAAAAAGTTTGAAGTGATAATTAAGATGACCCATAGAAGGTGTGAGGAGAACTTAACATAGATTCAGTTAGTGTAATGACCCAACCATTCCCAGTCTCTGTTTAGGCCTGAGTTAATTGTATCTAATTTGCATATTAATTCGAGTTCAGCAGTCTCTCTTTGGAGTCTGTTTTTGAAGTTTTTTTGTTGCAAAATTGCCACCTTCAAGTCTGTCACTGAGTGGTTAGAGAGGTTGAAGTGTTCTCCCACTGGTTTTTGAATGTTATGATTCCTGATGTCTGATTTGTGTCCATTTATTCTTTTGCGTAGAGACTGTCCGGTTTGGCCAATGTACATGACAGAGGGGCATTGCTGGCACATGATGGCATATATCACGTTGGTAGATGTGCAGGTGAACGAGCCCTTGATGGGGTGGCTGATGTGATTAGGTCCTATGATGGTGTCACTTGAATAGATATGTGGACAGAGCTGGCATCGGGCTTTGTTGCAAGGATAGGTTCCTGGGTTAGTGTTTATGTTGTATGGTGTGCGGTTGCTGGTGAGTGTTTGCTTCAGGTTGGGAGGCTGTCTATAAGCGAGGACTGGCCTGTCTCCCAAGATCTGTGAGAGTGAGGGATCATCTTTAAGGATAGGTTGTAGATCTTTGATGATGCGCTGGAGAGGTTTTAGTTGGGGGCTGTAGGTGCTGGCTAGTGGCGTTCTGTTATTTTCTTTGTTGGGCCTGTCCTGTAGTAGGTGGCTTCTGGGTACTCTTCTGGCTCTGTCAATCTGTTTTTTCACTTCAGCAGGTGGGTATTGTAGTTTTAAGAATGCTTGATAGAGATCTTGTAGGTGTTTATCTCTGTCTGAGGGATTGGAGCAAATACGGTTGTATCTTAGAGCTTGACTGTAGACAGTGGATCGTGTGGTGTGTCCTGGATGGAAGCTGGAGGCATGTAGGTAAGTATAGCAGTCAGTGGGTTTCCGGTATAGGGTGGTGTTTATGTGACCATTGCTTATTAGCACAGTAGTGTCTAGGAAATGGACCGCTTGTGTGGATTGGTCTAGGCTGAGGTTGATGGTGGGATGGAAATTGTTAAAATCATGGTGGAATTCCTCGAGGGCTTCTTTTCCATGAGTCCAGATGATGAAGATGTCATCAATGTAGCGCAAAGAGAGAAGGGGCGTTAGGGAACGAGAGCTAAGGAAGCGTTGTTCTAAGTCAGCCATAAAGATGTTGGCATACTGTGGGACCATGCGGGTACCCATAGCAGTGCCACTGACTTGAAGGTATATATTGTCCCCAAATGTGAAATATTTGTGGGTGAGGACAAAGTCACAAAGTTCACCCACCAGGTTAGCTGTGATATTATCGGGGATACTATTCCTGATGGCTTGTAGTCCATCTTTGTGTGGAATGTTGGTGCAGAGGGCTTCCACATCCATAGTGGCCAGGATGGTGTTTTCTGAAAGATCACCGATGGATTGTAGTTTCCTCAGCAAGTCAGTGGTGTCTCGAAGATAGCTGGGAGTGCTGGTAGCATAGGGCCTGAGGAGAGAGTCCACATAGCCAGACAATCCTGCTGTTAAGGTGCCAATGCTTGAGATGATGGGGCGTCCAGGATTTCCAGGTTTATGGATCTTGGGTAGCAAATAGAATACACCTGGTCGGGATTCTAGGCATGTGTCTGTACAGATCTGTTCCTGTGCTTTCTCAGGGAGTTTTTTGAGCAGATGGTGTAGTTTCTTTTGGTAATCATCAGTGGGATCAGAGGGTAATGGCCTGTAGAATGTGGAGTTAAAGAGCTGCCTAGCAGCCTCTTGTTCATATTCCGACCTATTTATGATGATGACAGCACCTCCTTTGTCAGCCTTTTTGATTATGATCATAGAATCTCAGGGTTGGAAGGGACCTCAGGAGGTCATCTAGTCCAACCCCCTGCTCAAAGCAGGACCAAACCCAACTAAATCATCCCAGCCAGGGCTTTGTCAAGCCTGACCTTAAAAACCTCTAAGGAAGGAGATTCCACCACCTCCCTAGGTAACCCATTCCAGTTCTTCACCACCCTACTAGTGAAAAAGTTTTTCCTAATGTCCAACCTAAACCTCCCCCTCTGCAACTTGAGACCATTACTCCTTGTTCTGTCATCTTCTACCACTGAGAACAGTCTAGATCCATCCTCTTTGGAACCCCCTTTCAGGTAGTTGAAAGCAGCTATCAAATCCCCTCTCATTCTTCTCTTCTGCAGACTAAACAATCCCAGTTCCCTCAGCCTCTCCTCCTAAGTCATGTGCTCCAGCCCCCTAATCATTTTTGTTGCCCTCTGCTGGACTCTCTCCAATCTATCCACATCCTTCTTGTAGTGTGGGGCCCAAAACTGGACACAGTACTCCAAATGAGACCTCACCAGTGCTGAATAGAGGGGAATGATCACATCCCTCGATCTGCTGGAAATGCCCCTACTTATACAACCCAAAATGCCATTAGCCTTCTTGGCAACAAGGGCACACTGTTGACTCATATTCAGCTTTTCATCCACCGTAACCCCTAGGTCCTTTTCTGCAGAACTGCTGCCCAGCCATTTGGTCCCTAGTCTGTAGCAGTGCATGGGATTCTTCCGTTCTAAGTGCAGGACTCTTCACTTGTCCTTGTTGAACCTCATCATATTTCTTTTGGCCCAATCCTCTAATGTGTCTAGGTCCCTACCCTCCAGCGTATCAACCACTCCTCCCAGTTTAGTGTCATCTGCAAACTTGCTAAGGGTGCAGTCCACACCATCCTCCAGATCGTTAATGAAGATATTGAACAAAACCGGCCCCAGCACCGACCCTTGGGACACTCCACTTGATACTGGCTGCCAACTAGACATGGAACCATTGATCACTACCCGTTGAGCCCAACCATCTAGCCAGTTTTCTATCCACCTTACTGTCCATTCATCCAGCCCAGACTTCTTTAACTTGCTGGCAAGAATACTGTGGGAGACTGTATCAAAAGCTTTGCTAAAGTCAAGAAATAGCACATCCACTGCTTTCCCCTCATCCACAGAGCTGGTTATCTCATCATAGAAGGCAATTAGGTTAGTCAGGCATGACTTGCCCTTGGTGAATCCATGCTGACTGTTCCTGATCACTTTCCCCTCCTTTAAGTGGTTCAGAATTGATTCCTTGAGGACCTGTTCCATGATTTTTCCAGGGACTGAGGTGAGACTGACTGGCCTGTAGTTCCCTGGATCTTCCTTCTTCCCTTTTTTAAAGATGGGCACTACATTAGCTTTTTTCCAGTCATCCGGGACCTCCCCCGATCGCCATGATTTTTCAAAGATAATGGCCAATGGCTCTGCAATCTCATCGGCCAACTCCTTTAGCACCCTCGGATGCAGCGCATCCGGCCCCATGGACTTGTGCTCGTCCAGCTTTTCTAAATAGTCCTGAACTACTTCTTTCTCCATAGAGAGCTGGTCACCTCCTCCCCATACCGTGCTGCAGAGTGCAGCTGTCTGGGAGCTGACCTTGTCTGTGAAGACAGAGGCAAAAAAAGCATTGAGTACACTAGCTTTCTCCACATCCTCTGTCACTAGGTTCCCTCCCTCATTCAGCAAGGGGCCCACACTTTCCTTGACTTTCTTCTTGTTGCTAACAGACCTGAAGAAACCCTTCTTGTTACTCCTAACATCTCCGGCTAGCTGCAACTCCAAGTGTGATTTGGCCTTCCTAATTTCACTCCTGCATGCCTGAGCAATACTTTTATACTCCTCCCTGGTTATTTGTCCAATCTTCCACTTCTTGTAAGCTGTTTTTTTGTGTTTAAGACGAGCAAGGATTTCACTGTTAAGCCAAGCTGGTCGTCTGCCATATTTACTTTTCTTCCTACACATCGGGATGGTTTGTTCCTGCAACCTCAATAAGGATTCTTTAAAATACAGCCAGCTTTCCTCGACTCCTTTCCTCGTCATGTTATTCTCCCAGGGGACCTTGCCCATCAGTTCCCTGAGGGAGTTGAAGTCTGCTTTTCTGAAGTCCAAGGTCTCTGTTCTACTGCTCTCCTTTCTTCCTTGTGTCAGGATCCTGAACTCGACCATCTCATGGTCACTGCCTCCCACGTTCCCATCCACTATTGCTTCCTCTACTATTTCTTCCCTGTTTGTGAGCAGCAGGTCAAGAGGAGCTTTTCCCCTAGTTGGTTCCTCCAGCACTTGCAGCAGGAAATTGTCCCCTACACTTTCCAGAAACTTCCTGGATTGTCTGTGCACTGCTGTATTGCTCTCCCAGCAGATATCAGGGTGATTAAAGTCACCCATGAGAACCAGGGCCTGTGATCTAGCAACTTCTGTTAGTTGCTGGAAGAAAGCCTCGTCCACCTCATCCCCCTGGTCTGGTGGTCTGTAGCAGACTCCCACCACAACATTACCCTTGTTGTTCATACTTCTAAATTTAATCCAGAGACTCTCAGGTTTTTCTGCAGTTTCATACTGGAGCTCTGAGCAGTCATACTGCTCTCTTACATACAACGCAACTCCCCCACCTTTTCTGCCCTGCCTATCCTTCCTGAACAGTTTATATCCATCCATGACAGTACTCCAATCATGTGAGTTATCCCACCAAGTCTCTGTTATTCCAATTACATCATAATTCCTTGACTGTGCCAGGACTTCTAGTTCTCCCTGCTTGTTCCCCAGGCTTCTTGCATTTGTGTATAGGCATGTAAGATAACTCACTGATCGTCCTGCTGTCCCAGTATGGGGCAGGAGCCCTCCCCTCTTGCACTCACCTACTTGTGCTTTCTCCACTTCCCCACTTACCTCGGGGCTTTGGTCTCCTTCCCCCGGTGAACCTAGTTTAAAGCCCTCCTCACTAGATTAGCCAGCCTGCTTGCAAAGATGCTCTTCCCTCTCTTCGTGAGGTGGAGCCCGTCTCTGCCTAGCACTCCTTCTTCTTGGAAGACCATCCTATGGTCAAAGAATCCAAACCCTTTTCTCCGACACCATCTGCATAGCCATTCGTTGACTTCCACGATTCGACGATCTCTACCCTGGCCTTTTCCTGCCACAGGGAGGATAGACGAGAACACCACTTGTGCCTTAAACTCCTTTATCCTTCTTCCCAGAGCCACGTAGTCTGCAGTGATACGCTCAAGGTCATTCTTGGCAATATCATTGGTGCCCACGTGGAGAAGCAGGAAGGGGTAGCGATCTAAGGGCTTGATGAGTCTCGGCAGTCTCTCCGTCACATCATGAATCCTAGCCCCTGGCAAGCAGCACACCTCTTGGTTTTCCCGGTCAGGGCGGCAGATAGATGACTCAGTCCCCCTGAGGAGAGAGTCCCCGACCACCACCACCCTCCTCCTCCTCTTGGGAGTAGTGGTCGTGGAACCCCCATCCCTAGGACGGTGCATCTCATGCCTTCCAATCAGTGGAGTCTCCTTCTGCTCTGTTCCCTCAGATGATGTCAGAGTTGTTCTTGAGGCTGTTGATGGCATTGTGTTCAGATATGTAACAGGTAGTCTGCCCTTTAAGGGCCAAGGGCCTGTCAGCCCTATTTTCATTCCCAGCTGGGAATGGCTCATGTGATTGTTGTGAAGAGCTCAGCAGAGGAGGAGAGCCACAGGAAAGAAGTTGGCTCCAGTGGCTGACCCTAGAGCAGGGGGAGAGAGGGAAGGGGAAAGACCTATGAGCTTCTTCAGCCTGATTTGGTCAGAGGAATAACTTTGTGTTACTTTGAGAGTTTTATCTCTGAAGAATAAAACTGTGTCCTAAAGGAAGAGCCAGAACAGACTCTGGGCATGGCATTAATCCTTCCTGGGGGAGATAGGCTAGTAGCCTTCTAGGGTGGGAGGAAGGAAATATTATTCTCATTTGATAGATGGAGAAGTGAGACATCATGATTAAGTGACTTGCCCAAGGTTACACAGGAAGTCTGCAGCAGACCTGGAACTGAATCCAGATATCCTTTGTCCATTGTCTTCGACTCAAGACCATGCTTTCTCTCAGGTCCTATCATGGCCATAGAAGTTTTCGAGTGCTATGGAGAATCAGTTAGCTCAGCCAGTTTTGAAGCACCAATGATATATAACAGCAGCCCCAAACAGTAATTTCATGTGGAAATTATGAAAGAGTTAAGAGTGATGATTTAATACTTCTTTTAGAACTGATTTGATCTAAGATCATATTTGCAAATGCATATTCAGGGAATTCTTGAAATTATGAATTAGTGACCTGGCACCAGCACAGCTGCACAAGTTCATTAAAGATGACTGTGTAGTCATAGTGTTCAGAACTGAGTTCTGTCTTGATCTCTGTGTCATTTTAGCCCTCACAGGATTCTAAATAGTTCTTGTTCATTCAAAAGGATTGGCAGGACAACAGACAGTTTAAACAAACAGTTCACTGTATTTGGTACATATTTCCATCTGCCACAGTGCAGTTTTGTTCCTTGGAGACTACCTGCCTGACCGGTTTCTGACCAACTTACTCCCTGCCAATCTAACTCTCACCAACTGGCTCCAATTGCCACACTCTTTGAGACCCTTCTCCCTTGCTCCATGATATCACTGTCCAGTTCCTGCTGGACTGTAAATTTCTTATTAGATATTTAGAAACAATAGTTTTCCTTGGGTACAAAGCCAAAAATCCATATAGAAAAGTTACTGCATGAGTTAACTAGTTGCTTTGTTTTGTTTCTTTCCTATATAAAATTACAATTTAAAAACATTTTCTTCTTCCTAAATATGCAAATTTGTATTTTTTCCCATTAGGATTGTACGTCTGTTTATTCCTTTGCTGAAGGTATTCTTGTTTAGTTAACAGAAAGGATGGGGGAATAGGCTGATAGTCATAATCAAGTGATATTCATATTGGCAAACTTAATATTCTGGAAATGTTCACACCACTGAATATCCCTAGTTGTACATCCCTGTCTTCTGTCTGGGGCAGTCTATCTCTGGCTGAGGGGAAGAGAGGCCCAGCCACTTATTCTCAACTTGGTTTTCCATGGAGGCATTGGGGACAAAACCTAGGCACAACGAGATACACTAAGTAAGTTGATCCTGAAAGACACACAATGCTCACACCACAGTACATTTCAATCCGTCCATTAATTTCCCTTCTGCTCTTTTTGGTGACAAGCATTTCTATATTCATGTAAATTGCTTTTCTTCCTTTAAAAATATATATATATTTAATCCACAGATTAAAATTCATCCAGGTGCAGTTAAAAGGGTTTTTATTAAAAATACAGATTCACAAGTAAACTTATTGTTTCTGAAAGGTATGTGATCAATAGCCCTGGTGACTGAAGTGCAGTATTTATTCACACGACAGGTACGGGCATCGGCAGCATCATTGCAAACTCCCATGATGTCACTCTGCCTCAAACTGTTCTGGAAGAACCCTGGAGTTCAGTCTCCAGGCTAATTTAATCCTTGGCCTCTCTGCTGAGACAAAATGGTAGAATGGGTAATATACCTGCACTCTGAATCTGCAATTAAATATGGACCTGTAATAGTAAATATATGTCCAAACACTTGTTACGCATGGTCAGGATAGTCACTAATTTTGTACATGAGTAAGAACTTCTTTTTTTTTTCTAAAATAGGATAGTTAAATTGAACAAAACAGCAAAATCTATGTTTATATGAAGTCAGAAAGAACGTTTAAAAACTTTTTTTTTGGTGGAGAAGGGATTATAGCAGTCATAGATGGGAAAAATGTCTTTTAGGTAAATGAGTCTATTCCCCAGCAAAGGTAGGGTATAATCCCCTAGGTATCTATGTATCAAATTATAGGGCCCCCAACAATGTATCATGTGAGCATCTCCCAGGTAACTTATTGACTTGATCCCAAAGTCACTCCTGTGAGGTGGTATCCTTAGATGGAAATTGAGAGACAGAGAGTAAAGACCATACACCACAAAGCACTTGAGCCTATGCTTAACTTTAGCCCACAAGTAGCCTCATTTCAAGTCTGTTTGACAGTCTTAATAGTTGAGTCTTGGACAGGGACCATCCCTTCAATAATGTCACATAACAATAACATCACCCATGTAAAGTATGTTCATGTATCCTGATTACAGATGGAAAAGCAGACAGAAACATTAAGTGACTTGCTGAAGGTGACATAGCAAGTCGGAAGCAAGCCCTGATATAGAACTCTCAACTTCCAGCCCTGAATACTCAATTCCATTGGTTCACAATGCCTTGTGGTATACACCTTTTTAAAAATAGTGATTGATAATTGAAATTTACAAAACCTAAACTATGGAAACAAAAGCTATATTTATGAAGGCACTGGTCTCAATGCCATAATTAAGTTTGAGTTCCATTTATACCTAAAGAAGGGCTACAATCTTTGCTTTGTGTGAATAATATAATGTATCCTCTCCAAAAATACAGCGAACTTACAAGTACATCTTTTAATAAGTTTGAGTGAAAAATCAATATGTCAGTTCAGAAATGCATCCCTTCCCTCAATTTTATAAGTCTTGAATGATTTGAATAACGGATCTGTAAAATATCTCATATAGTTAAAAATTATCAAAAACTCTTAATAAGGCTATATTTGAATAAATCAAGTGGTAATTAAGGTAAGTTATAAATGTTTGCTGCATCTAATTGTTAAGATTATGGAGGCACTTGATTGTGACTCCAAATTAGAGATTGCATTCTGAAATGGATTAAAGTGGGGTGTGTATTTCTATTCTTCTCTACACAATTATGGCCTTCCAAGGTGAAATTTTAATGTAGTAATTTTTATGCCTGAATTTTCTATCTAGTGTTTGTTTTGTTAATGGATTTAAAGGAAATATTTTAAATCGGGCTGTGGCTGAAATCTGCCCATGTCACTTTGCCTGTTTTCCTTTTTTAGGGGTGAGGGAGGTGTCAAATTTTTATTTATTGATTTTGAAACAGTCTGCTACACAAAAATAGGCAAATTCTGAGTAGAGCCAATGCAAGAAACATATTAAAATTAGATTTAATGTTTAGCTTTTGATACACATCTAAATTTGTTCTATCCTTGTTTTTTCTTTAATTTTAACCTTTAGATTCAGTCTGAATTTCCTGGATTTGTCATATTAGTTTTGGGAAGATTACAATGATTTTTACCCTTAAATTACCACTATCTACTCTCAATCGTAACTCCAGATTAACAAAATTTCTTGTCTTACATAAAAACTTTCCTGCATTTAAAAATAAATAAAATAAAACAAAACCTTATCTTTCTCCTTTTTATAAACTCAATCTAATAAAATGTACTTAAATAGTAAAAGAAAAATTTGTTGATAAACCCTGGTCCCGTGTCGCCTCAGCCACATTGTGCGTATGGTAAGAAGAATAAAAAAGTAAATAATAATAATAAAATTAAATGCTGGCTAAATTGACCAAACAATGATCGATTAGTTTTAAGACATTAAAGGCATTTAAGACAGATTAGGTTAAAGACATGCAAACTACAGGCAAATTAAAATCTAACAAGATCTTTGTTACACTCTTGGAAAAGCTTTAACTTTTCACTGCATCATCAATTAATAAATTTGTTAATGAATAGAAAATACAGTGTAGCCTCTTAACTCTCAGTCTCGGCATCAATTTCTGCATAATGCAAAAGTTTTACACTAGATGGACATGTTGTTCCAAAAGAAATTTCCAATTGATTTGAAACCTTAGTTTCTCACCTCATATAAACAGGGCCGGCTCCAAGTTTTTTGCTGCCCCAAGCAAAAAAAATTTCCTGTTCCCCACCCCATTCCAACCCCTTCTCCAAATCCCCGCCACCGCCTCCTCCCTCGGGCGCGCCGCATTTCCCCTCCCTCCCAGGCAGCACGCTCGGGGGAGGAGGCGGAGGTGAGCTGGGGGGGTGAGCGGTCTTCCCGCGCCCCTCACCTCTGCAGCTCACTTCCGCTCTGCTTGCTCCCCTGAGCGCACTGCCGCAGCTCCACTTCTCCCCTCTCCCTCCCAGGCTTGCCGCAAAACAGCTGATTCACACGGTAAGTCTGGGAGGGAGGGGGGAGAAGCGGAGCAGCGGCGTGGCTCGGGGCAGCAGGCGGCAGTGGAGCAGAGGTGAGCTGGGGGGGATTTCCTGCGACCCTCCCTGCACCCCCCACCGCTGCAGCTCACCGCAGCTCACCTCTGCTCAGGGCCGGTTCCCGGCTTTTTGCGCCCCAAGCAAAAAAAACCCAAAAAACCCGTTGGTGCCTAGAGCCGGCCCTACATATAAATTACAAAATGTAATACAGGATCTGCATCAATGCAGAGAAAAGTAGCTCCGGTAATTATTTTAAATTAATTTTTAATTGCCATCTTTTCCTTTTAGAGAGGGTGCCTGACTTTTTGTTGTACCCTACCACAAAAAGAAATTACTATCTATATAGTGGAAATATTTAAATATCATGGCCTGGCTTCCTCCTATAGTATTTATTTTTAATTCTGTCAACTACCAAGCATTGATCTGAAGGAGCAAGATCAGGATCATCGGCCTCTGGTACATATGTCTTAGTGTCTCACAGTGCTACAGTCTTTTGAAGAAGTGCCATCCTCAATCTTGATAAGCTCTGCTGGGTCACTCATAAAGCAGCATTTTTATTAATCTTAGATTCAGCCTCATGTTTCCATTTCCTGTTTGAAATAAAGTATCACTTATACAGTCACCAGTAGGAGAGGAATAGAGAAGCATCTTAAATTCGCTGGGACAGTCCAGTGACTACTTCAAATTCAGAATTTGAAAAGCCTTAATGAGCATTGAAATACAACCCTCTTTTTTCCCCTGAATAGGAGAAGCTCCATGTAAACATCTGCAAAGCTACCTCATTATCTACCTTCAAATCCCTCCTCAAAACTCTCCTTTGCCATGTCTACAAAAAACATGACAACAGTTAGGCTGTTGGTGTGCTGAGACCACTGCCGATCATGCTGACCAATACTGTCTCATTTACTAGTTCTCCGCCATCTGTCTATATCCATCTGTTGTCTCTTGTCTTATACACGCAAGTCCCTTGGGGCAGGGAACATCTTTTTGTTCAGTGTTTGTACATCGCCTAGCAGAGTGGAGTCATAGACCCCGTAGGCATGAGGATGATATAAATACAATAAAAACAAATTAGAGGATATTTTAACTTTTGCTCATGAATGAATGGAGCCTTCAAGCACAGAAAAAGAAAAACTGCAAAACTGAGACTTGTCCTCATTTTGGAGACGTTATACTCCTACCAGTTAAATACATTTTTGAAAAAAGTCCTTTTCTTTGTGGAAAACCTTTCATCCCAAATTGTTGAACACAGAACAGTTAGCATGCTATCTGAAATTTCTCTGACTTCTCACCACACAGTGGGCAGAATCCTGAGGTGATGTATCAGGTCGTGTAAATTACATCTTGGTAACTGAGTATAAGTCAATGTAAATTATAAGAAGAGAAGCTGTAAGTTAAAGAGTGTATGCATGCATCTGTGTTGTTTTAGCACACTTTGAAGGGGAAAAGAGAAGTTACTCCCTTAGACTCAAATCTGAATTTGGCCTAATATGTTAAATATAAGGTTAAGAGCTGACAAGATGAAATGGAACACGTAAACATGGCAAAAAAAGAATAAAAATGTAATGCTTAATAATGCCCTTAGTAATCACTTGACTATTCCTAGCTATATTCAGTCAGAAAGAAGAGATACTTAATATTTGAGAACACAAAGAAAGGGTCACATGGTTGGGCAGGGAGCAGGAAGAGTGAGAAAGAGAGAGCGAGCTGCATGACATTCTGGCTCCACTTAAAATCACTCTAAATAGTCCTTTCTTCCAGTTCTTTTCAGCTTGAACCTCAGAATTATCTAGATCTGAAAGTGATTATAGTTGAATGAATGTAACCAGTGACTAATAAAGGGATTGGCAAACATATTCAGATATAATAAGAGTGAGTCTGAACTTTGCTCAAATCAAACCTAATTTTTGTCTGGGAGTTCAGCTAACTTGGTATATTTTACTGTACTTCCTGAATATAGTTGGGATGAGATGACAAAGTGCAGAATAGTATAAAAAATATTCATTAATAAAGCTACAAAGAGGAGGGTGAATCAAATAAAAACAATAACAGAACTAATATTAAACTAGTGGGATGGCAAAGTTTAGAGGGATTAAAATCTCTGTGGGTCTTTTAATGGCTAAATGAAATACTGTGACCTCATCACTCTCTAAAATCTTTAAAAAAAACCAACCCACACTGCTATTTTCAGAGTGATATCTTGACTTCGAAGAAGTATTAATGCTACTTTAGATGTTTTTGGCCATATGTAGAACCTAATCCAGCACCCATTGAAGTCAATGGAAAGACTCCCATAGATTTCAGAGGAGCTCCTTTAGACCATCAAGGCATGTTGTCCCCTGAAGAAAGCTGAAAACATTTTATGTGAAGGATCATTTTTTAACATAATAAGTTATACTATTCTACTCAATTGTGTTATGCTGGATTTACACTGGTATAATTTTCAGAACAGAATTAAATTACCAATCAATATTTTAAATTAAGAAATCATTTTAAAAAAGCAGGAACATATGGCTGTATAAAACAGCAGCGATGCTGCTAGAATTACTATTACTTTATTCCATTTATTATGGCTGGCCAAAGTTTCGAAAAAGCTCAGCACCCACAACTGGGGCCAGATTTCAAAAGAACTCGACTCCCATTACGTATCTAAAAGAAGTGGCCATGTTTTTAAGAATGCTTAGCACCTAGCGATTCCCATTGAGAACAACATAAGGACTGAGAACTATGGGAGCTATTGAATACTGAATTGTAATGCTAATGAGAAAATTCAGTTGGTTAGCTACCTGTATACTGAAATCACATACTGGTTTTATTTTAAGGTTGTGTCATACTGAGCTCCTCTAAATATTAGGTTACAAAAGTGGTTAATCTGTATCAAAGAAAATCACCTTCTATAACTTGAAGGAAACAATATTCAATAATAAACACAGGGATGAATGCTGTGATTAAG
Organism: Mauremys reevesii; assembly: GCF_016161935.1. Classification (NCBI taxonomy): domain Eukaryota; kingdom Metazoa; phylum Chordata; order Testudines; family Geoemydidae; genus Mauremys; species Mauremys reevesii. The sequence continues at coordinate 53,783,784 of NC_052626.1, forward strand.
ACCCAGTCATCTCTGTGGACTCTCATTAACTCCTGTACTTCACTCCCTATTTTTCCTTCCCAGGCCAGCTTTCCCACCTCATGCCAAGTGTTTCTCCGAGTGGCACTGCTGACTTGTAGTTTGCAATTATGCCTGGCATTTCAACATTTCTTGAAGAAAACAGTTACTTTAACAACATTTTAAACTAGAACTGGTTTTTAAAAAGGGGGATATCTACAATATTTCTTTTGAACATTTCTCCCCATATTTTCAAAATTTTGAAATTTTTAAAAGTTCTGTGGTTTATCAGAAAACAAGCCAAAATGAAAATTTTCTCACATTACCAGTATTTTTTCAAACTCTGAAATTTCAAATTAATCGACATTTTAGCTAGCTCTATATTGCATATGATTATAGAATAGTATTTTCATTATTCTCTACATAAATAAACACAAATAATGAAAACATGGCCTCATTCAGCCCTGGTCCTACATTTATTGCTTCATTTGCTTTTAATTCGTTTGTTTTAGAAAGAAGGACGAGCCTGGTGCTCAGGTCCTAGAGTGAGGAGTACAGTATAAAAACAGAACAGTGGTTAAGGGAGATCTAGGTTCAATTCCCTGCTCTGCCCAGACTTCATGTGTGAACTCTGACAGATAACTTAGTCTCTCTGTGCCTCAGCTTCCCATCTGTGAAATGGAGATAACATTCCCCTATATCACTGGGGTGTTGGTGAGGGAGATAAATCAGTGTGTGAGGTGCTCAGATACTATGATAATGGAAGGCCACATAAGAACCACAGATATATTTCTTGCCCTTCTTTTATATTTATTTATTTAAGCTTTCTTTCTACCGCTCACCAAGACATAGGTTTTCTTCTCTTATTCAGCTTTTTGCCTTCACTCTAATTTTTCTGTAGTATTAATACTGTAGATACTCCCTATCTCACCTTTCCACCTACCTGTGTTGTTGTCTCCTTATATTGTTTCAGTTTCTCTTCTACTTTGTTTTAGTCTTTTCTTCTTTTTAGTCTTTTCCTCTCTCACACCTTCCATTGTGTTCCTTTCTCCCTCCTCTTCCTGAATGTCTCCTTCCAACTCACTCAGGGCCTGGCTACAGTTACATTTTATAGCGCTCTAACTTGCTGTCTTAAGGGTGTGAAAAATCACCCCCCGAGTGCAGCAAGTCTGAGCGCTTTAAAGCGCTAATGTAGACAGGCTCCGACCGCTAGGAGCTCCACTCCCAGCGCTCGGAGGTAATCCCCTCGTGGAGGTGGATTACCAGGAGCTCTGGGAGAGCTCTCTCCCAGCGCTCGTGCACGACCACACTCACACTTCAAAGCGCTGCCATGGGAGCACTCCCGCGACAGCGCTTTGAAGTTTCCAATGTAGCCATGCCCTCACTAATCCTCTTTCCCAATCCACAATTTTTCTCCTTTCACTCCCAAACGAATTCCTCTAATTATCTTCCCAAGGCTTCTTCCATTCATGTTGCCACGCTCACTGCTGCCACGCCCACCTCAACCATTCACCCACCCACACACACTCACTTTCATTCACACACACACAGCACCAAGGCTTTTTTCCTCCCTCTCGTACATACACATGAGCACCTTTATTTTATCCTCTTACAAAATGACACCGTCACACTTTCACACACCCCCAACACACACATTCACATTCTTACTTCTGTGTCCTATTTCCTCCTCCCTTATTCCTTCTCATTTTCTGTTACAATCTAATTAAAACCAGATGCAGAGGATGTAAGCTCTTGCAGAGGACTGGGATGTAGGCGGTCAGACCTAGTGATCAGAGCAGTGGTGGTCACACATAGTGGTTGGAGCAGGAGTCAGGAACCAGCTACTGGAGCTGGAACTAGGGTCAGAGCCACAGTCAGAGTCAGAGGCATGGGGAGTAGAAGCAAGGATCAGGAACACTTAGCTGCTTAGACAACCTCCTGTGCATCTCCTTCTGGCTTTAACAGCAAGTCTGGGCCAATAGGAGAGGTTGGATGTCTCCTCTAACCAGGAGCTACGTGAGCAATGCCTCTGGTGCGCTAGAGTCCACCAGCCCACACACTGGAACTCCAATCTTAACTGGGGCCTCTAGGCACCAATACAATAATGTATTATAAAACAGTAATGCTAATCACATTCACAAACTGTCAAGGGGAATTTTACAGTAGTTGCTATGAGTAACTGTTTTTTAACCTAGATAAGAATTTTCAATTAAGAAAATTATTTAAATATTCAGAACCCCGTTTGTTTCTCATGCCCCACATTTCATATTATTTAAATAAATATATGGCCTAGAACAATTATCATTTAAGAATACTTCCACCCTGAAAAAATGACTCTAAAATGGCATGTGGAGATGCTGTATCTCTCATCAACTGACATCAACACTTGTAAAAAAGACTCTAATCCTCAGCTATATTATAATTGCTTTGCACTGCTCTGCACATAACCCTATGCAATCATATCTGGCTCCTAGAGGGTCATCCCAAAGTCATTTTCTAGCAGCCCGTGGAACAAGTTCCAATGTTACCTGCCTTCACTGTGGCCAGTAGAAAGGGGACAAGCCCAGACTTCTCTCTCCCTCTACAACTCCCAGCTACTTTATTGATTCTTCAGGCTCTTCTAACTTCTGCTCTGTGAGTGGTCTAATGTACAGTCATCCCAGGAGCTGAGAGCCAAGGATGAGGACCAAGGAATTTGTAAGCCAAATTCTGCTTTCAGACAATGCATCTTCACGGTCTTCAAATTAAGCCCTCAGTCACAGCTGTGCAATTCTATTGGCCTTCAGTAAACCTACATGGTGTAACTAAAGAAAGAATTAGTAGATAATAGGGCTGCACAGGTGTAAATAAGGACGGAATTTGACCAGAAGAATCTTTATAGCTAATAGTGATGTGCAACAATGAACCCAGCTTCACCTTCAGAACCCAGAGTAAGTTTGCAGTGCTAGCAGCTAGAAAAAAAGAAAACAACAATATGTTGTTATAATATGATAAAAATAATCTGGCAGTCATTGAGAGTTGATAAACATGGAGACCCACAATGCCATCTTAACTCTGTAATTTTTTAAGGTAGAACAACACAAAGCTCATGGCATCAAATACTCTCCTTCTGACAATTCAGTGAGCATCTGAGGAAACTTGCCAGATGTGCAAGATTGGGTGAGAAAGAAGAGGTTACTTACCTGTAACCAGAGGTTCTTTGAGATGTGTGGTTCCTATCTGTAATCCACCAAGGGGTTACACATGAGCACCATGCATCCAGAGTTGAAGAATTTGCAAGTACTGTCTGCTGGTCCGCACATGCGCCCTAGCTTGCCTTGTGCTTGTGTCTGAGATGATAAAGGGAGGGGTGGACCAACTGCTTCTTCAGTTCCTTCTCTACCATGAATTGACCAATCTGCATCAGAGAGAAAGGGTGGTGGGAGTGGAATACAGATAGAGACCACACACCTCAAAGGCCTTCCAGTTACAGGTAAGTAACCTCCTCTTCTTCTTCAAGTGATGGTCCCTATTGTATTCCACTGAGGATGGCTGACAAACAGTACCTAAGCAGGAGGAGGGTTGAGGATGAGGATGGAATGGTGGTGCGTAGAACTGCTGTGGTGAAGGAGGCATCCACTGTACTAAGGTGTATTGTGCTGCAAAGGTCTATTCCTGGAATTGCCCAAAGTCATCTGGTTGGGGGTGATGCAGCCACGATGTTGTCAGGAGAGGAAGAGGGGAACCTTGCTGCTTCTGGCAGAACTGTTTGAATAGGGCTAAAAAAATTTCTTCCATCATTGGGTCTGTATTTTTGGTGGAAGGATCCTTCAAGGGGGAAGCAGGTGATGGTTCCATTGTGGATTGGGTGGGTTCCAAGGGGGAGTATTGCCCAGGGACCCCAATATGGCCAATAGGTTGCATCAAATGGAGGTTATGGGGGTCCCCACAGCATAGGGTACAATCTACTTGGTGGTGGTTGCGGAGGTAAATGTTGCCATGGATGTGGTGGTTTCTGTAGTGCATAAGGGTGGTAAGCTAAAGGAGGTTCTTCTCCTGATTCCGAGTTGTTGGAGGAGGAGAAGGCAAATCCAGTTTCTAATGGCAGTACCATCTGAGCTGACGGAAGAGCGTAGAGCATTGCGTGAGGGGCCCTGTTTTGGAGGCACATCCCTTAGTAGAGATATAATCTCTTTAGAGGTAGAGGACCCAAAGGAGGTGGGAGGAGTCTGGATCCAGGAAGACAAAGACCTCTTAGGGAGAAGCTACAGTTCTAGAACTTCTCAGAGTGAGAGGCACTCTCCTTCATCGCCTCATAGCCCCCTAACCTCTGACTGAGTTACTGAAGTCTTCAAATCATGATTTAAAGTCTTCAAATTACAGAGAATCCACCATTTACATTGGTTTTCACTTGCAAGTGACCCATGACACATGCTGCAGAGGAAGGCTATCAGAACCAGTGCTGGGGTCTTTCCCAGTGCAGGAGGATCCCATGTCTTGTGGGATGCCTAGGATACCAATACAGATAGGTCGGCACCCGGAACCGCTGGGCCCCATTATTTTGGGGTCTTTTTTCTTATGCTTGTGTGTCTTAGACAATACTCTGTCCCCTTGGACTGAGGTGGTGGAAGGAATGTCCATCTTCTTTGATTTGGATGAAGATTTCGTCTCATGGCGAGCTCCATGAGATGTTTCTGGAGGCAAAATGCCCGGTCTTCTCAGGTGCAGCTGGGGAAGGATTGACAAACACTGCACCACACTGCCATCTGAGCTTCTCCCAAGCAGCATTGGCGGTCATCACTGACCAAGAAGGCTCATGGACAGGAGGTGCAGAGTCCTGGGCATAGTCCGGTACCTGCACGTGGGTAAAGTAGGAGTGAAAACTCCATATCTATCTAAAATAAATGAAGCTAAGTAATTATTAAAAACTTTTAAAACTAGAAAAGAAATAAAACTTGTAATCTATTGTAAAAACTCTTCCAAAAATTCATACAACTGTTGTTTCTAGAAGTGCATCAGAGACATGGACACAGGGTTCCAATTCAGACCATGCGGCAGTAAGAAGGAACTGACAATGTGGGTCGGTCTTCCCTGCTCTTTATTGCCTTACATGGAAGCACGAGGCAAGCTAGGGTGCATGCATAGACCAACAGGCACTACTTTCAAATTCTCCCCGATTCCGGATGCACAGTGAGCATGCATGATCCCTCAGTGAACTACAAGAAGAAGAAATGCATGTCAAAAGATGGTGGAAAAAGCAGAAAAGGAAAGGCACCACTAGCTATGTGTGTTCTCCTTTCCAAAATTCTTAGATGTCTAGTTAAAATTGATAGTTTTTCTAATGTCAACTATACTTCTTGTAGGAGCATATTGTCTCATCTCTCTGATCGGGATAGTGTAACCAAGATCATATTTTCATAAAAGTAAACTGATCTTCAACATTTTCACATTCAGTAAGTAGTTGATAAGCTATAAAAATATGCTTTCCATTAATATCAGACTTCCATTCTTACAGGATATTGTCTTTTTAGAAAGTCCCCATTTAAGATCATAGTGACAGAGAACGTCTGGTAGTGATTATCATGCTTTTCAAAAATAGTTTAAAGATGAGGCCTAGAGGAGACACCATACAAGAAAAGTTTGATTCTATTAACTTCTATAATGGGACCTTGGCACAGTATCTTAAGAGTCCAATGCATACAGACACCATTTAAAAAGAAAAAAGAAAAAAAGGGACAGGTGGAGGGACACATTATCAGAAGTGGCTGCAGACTGAGAAGACTGTTTAGAAAGCTGCATCACCCATTTCTCAGATCCAAACTGATTCTCTGCTTCACTCATTGGTGGAGGATCTCTCTTCATAACAGAACAGTCTGTAAGTGTACATTAAGCACTATATATTTTGCATTGTTCTTTTCTCCAAACAAGGGAATCTTCTTGGCAATGCTTTAAATCCATAATCAAATATATGTCGGGTAAAATTCCACACAGGTGAGTGCAGAAACATTTATGTGACATTCCTTACGTAGATTAAAATAAACTTAATTTAACATTCATGGTGAGTGGAGAGACTGAACAATCGAACATTGTTATGCCATTAGGTCAGCTTTGCAAACTTTTAGACTATCTGCTTATGATATCTCCAACTATTGTCTCCAGGGCCCTTGATTCTACTATGCAGGAAATAATTTCTGCTATTGATTTGAATACTACCTGCTAACTCCATGCTTATCCATTTACTATTATTATTCTCAAAATTTTCAGAATCTAACATGGATGAATGATGAAATGTAAAGGGTTGATAGTGTGTAACATTTTCTAAAGGCCTGCAGTCACAGAAATTATACACATCATAGACACCTGTTGCTTTTGTGTCACTATGTTCGCAAAATGGGCCTTCTGAAAAATATAAGCCACGTTCTGAATGCAAAAATGAAAAGAAACATGTAATCTGTAATTAAAAAATATATTTACCATACTATCTTCTAAATACACCAAGCCTTCTGAAAAAATTGATACTTAGTTCACTGCACATAGTGCAATACTAATGCATAAAGACAGGGGGGTTGCAACTCAACAAAAGTACAGTTTCTTTCATGTTCTCACAGAGAACGTTTTTATGGGAAAATTTCCTTTTATGAAAAATGAATTTTTTTCACTGACACACATCAATTATTGTATCTGACTAGCATCACAGTTTGTTTGAAAACTTAATCAGAGCTGTAAACTATGGATGACAGAGAGACAAATTAAAAACCTCATAAAGTGTATATAAAGGGCTATTATTTTGCAAGCAACAAATGATTTAGAATGACCTGAACTAACATTATTAAAACCCACTTTTAGGCTGTGGAACCCTATAAATAATCCTGTTTTTCTTTTTTCTTTACACAGTTCTTCTTGATCTAGTTATAACTGTACAGTATTATTAGTTTCACATGTATCATGTTTCCAGATACTGGGTGTTGAAAGATTTATTCATGTTGAGCTGCACCCTAAGGTAATTCAGTTTTCAAAAAACCTAATTCTACAATTATAACCATCTGAAAGACAGAACAGTCTGACTATCAACCTTTAGGTAAGAAGAAACATTTGTATACCACAGATTGTAAGATTGGTTTTATAAGTGACAATTTTCTTTTCATTTTCCCCCTTTTATATTTTATTTTCTTATTAGACCCTCAACTCACAAATGCTCAACTGTCACAAAAGATCAGTGTTACTGAACCGCCAACATTAATCTTTTGTTTGAAATGCATAAAGAAAGACAAATAAAGGAGACAACACAAAATGTCTTCTTGAAGTAGAACCAGATATTGAAATGATAAATAACATAACCTATGAGCACTAGTTATAATGTTCTTGGGCAGAAGAAATTTCTAAATATCAAAGATAGTGGCATCGTTGTCAGGTGGTCCATAAATAAACCCCGGTCAATTCATGACATTGGACCTTTTCTTCTTGCTATACTACTGTAAATAAGCGTGTTCCCTTTGCCTGTCTGAATTCTACATGCCCATTTCCAGAAATGCCGCAGCAGATAAGTAACACTGTCATGTCCGTTTTGTCAACTACATGCTGATTATCCTTTTCTATCTGCAGTTTGGGAACATTATCAAGGTCAGAAGCAATCACTCAGAAAACCCCTCCTGATGCTCTTGTGTCTTATAATTTCTATAAGAACCTTTCATAAGTAACTTTATAGTGATGTTCGTGTACAATTAGCAAGAAATTCACCTTTCTTATAAATTGTAGAAAGAGAAATTATGCCAGTAACCAATTAGATATCTAGTCAGAGTACACATTAATTGTATGTAATCACATCTTACTCCAAATGCTACAATTCTGATTTATCATCCCTGTATCAAACTTCTCCTTCTGTTTGGGCAAATGCCCACCTCGTTCAACTCTCCCGACCTCCATTTTTTTGACAAATTGGTTATGAGGCATTTACAACCGATGCACATATCGCAAAATTATTTCTGCCAAGCTTCCTCCATGACCTGCCCGTGGGACATGACATGCTCTGAGACGCATCGCTCTATCAAACAGAATCTTTCCAGGACAATGCAAATTATGACAAATTCCATCATCCCGCATTATGCGCTTCATGCTAATCTTCCTAATTCGAGAGAATCAGGAGGGCTTGCTGTTCTGCTGAAGGGCACGTTGTCTGATTGAATGATGGTGAAAGAATGTTTGCAATCCCCTTCATTTCCTAATCCCAGCTGTGGCCACCACTGCCCTACAACCACCAAGCAACCTTTTCTGCTATATAATTCCTACCCCAGAATTAACTTACAATCTACATAGCCTTTTGGCAGTGCATGAAAATTACCAACAAGGATAATTTTGTGGTCCTGAAGTTAAAGGGTACTGTATTCTTAGAGAAGTACTTTTACCAAATGTTGCACATTGACTCTCCTTGCTGACTTCTCCTAGCCTGTCAGACTGTCACATTGGGAATGCAGCATCTCCGAGAAGTTAAGCCTTCTCCCACAGTGGCTTTTCAACCAATCATTTTGATGATAGGATTCTAGCTATTTCTAGTCTCATGTGCTTTTGACTTTGGAAGGGTATGCTGCTGGCTTCAAAACAAATGGCCAATCTGCAAAACATTCCCGAAAAAGTGTCCAGGAAAGAAGAAAAGGTGGGGTGGGTAGATAGAAAGGTAAATTTTCTGGACAATTCTTCACTGACTCAGAAGGTGGCAGTATTACTACATGAAACAAACCTACCATATACATGATATTCTATATCCACATTGCTGAAATAAACATGTTTAATTCCCAAAGAAACATATATTTTATCCTGTGGCATAATTTACTTATAACATTAAAACTCAAACATGGAGCAATTTGTAGCAATAACTATGATTATGCTGTTAGTGGCCCAAATGTCACTGTCTAGATTAGGCTAAATGATACCTAGCACCAAAGAGCTTCTATGATTTATTTTTTATTATCACTGGTAGAACTTGCACGCTTAAAATGCTCCCCAGAAAAATGCCTTCAATAAATAAAAAAGGATGAAAAGATTGAAATAATACAGTCGTATTGTTCACTGAGGTGATCATAAAAAAAAAAGTCACAGGAATGATGTAAATTTTAAATCACAGTCAAACTGTTAAGAAAAAATAAATATCCTGGGCAGCTAGACATTTTATTTTGGGCTTTAAAATAAAAGCTCACTATATGTAAATAATGCATATTACAGAATTTTGAATTAAAATGTACCTCAACGATTGTATCCCAGATGAATAACGTTAAAAAGATTTTAGAACTAAGAAAACAATTTCAGCCCATTATGCAATAAGGCTTATAATTTTAAAGCAATTCAGTTTCTGGGAAAGTAGGTAAATATATGGGGCTGTTTCATTTAAAATGATAGACTATTGAGATTTTTAATGGCTTTTATTTTAATTTATATCTCAACCTTTTTCCACCTATTTTTATAGTCAAAGCATTTCAATCTACAGGAACTGTATCAATATTAAAGATATTATTTTTCTTATACTATTACTTTAAATAAGAATAGGTTTTTTTAAAATGAAAAACGAAGTAAGCCAGACAATAAACCATACTGTCTTTCTAGCTCAGCAAGCTTTTCAGAATGGATAAACACTTACAAAGTAACTAAAATAAAGGCAACTTTTATTTAGCATTTACAGTCTATGCTTTAATGGAATCTTGCATAATTAGTTTGATGCTTTACTGAGTCTTCTTACATGCCTAATAAGTACATAACACAGATCCACATTAACGTATTACTAAGATGAGACAGGAAGATCTTTAGCTTTATACTTCATTCCCAGTGAGACCCAAATCCTCAGAGGTAAATGACTATGTGAGCATCATTTCAGCAAAAGGCACCGGGCACACCCTGTGCATGCTGCGGCTTGTTGACATGAACCAGGGCAGGCAGACACCAATAATACATGAAGTGTGGTTCAGAGGCAATTAGGATCAGTTGTCAAGGCCAGGCCATTAATGAAAGAACATGTCAGAGGAGCTGGAGACTTCAATGGTTGAGGGCAAGAAGGCGATTTAGTGTGACAGATCGAGTCCTTCCAATGTCCTCAGTGGTACATGCTAATACCAGCCTTAACAACCTTTTGTGGCAGTGTATAATGCGACTAACATGGACTTTGATTCAGCAAAATGACTGCTGCCACTGTTAGTCTGTCTCATTCCAACAACAGTAAAAGCACTGCTACAAATAATTACCCACTTCCTTCTCCCCCTCCTCCACCTAATGCAGCCGTCTTTTATGCATGCTGCACCGTTTTTCACTAGAAGGTCACAACGTTTATCATGCTGTTTTGCTTTTCTTTATATGATGCCCTTTCTATTGATTAATATAATCTGAAATGATCCAATAAAACAGTTTTTCTGAAGTAAAAGAAAATTAGTTAAAAACATAGCATCCCTTCGTATGGTTCATAACAAACACGAATAAAGCAAATCAAACTGGTCTAAGGGAAATGTTCTCTATTATGTGAATTACTTGGGGAGGCAGGTGAGAGATAGCAGGAGAGTTATTAACCTAGTCTACTGGATCAAAAGTGTATGGTAACCTTAACCTCCATGAAAATGAAATGCTGAAGGTTTATAAATAACTTGACATTGCTGCCCTTCCTATGGTTACAGTCATCACAACTGAGCACTAACAGCTTATAAAAAAAGCTGCAGATGAGAAATTTCTAATACTCAATTAGAGGACGAAAGAATGCACTAATATTCATAGAGGACAGCAAAATCTTAAACAAGAACTACACTTGATGGAAAATATTTTAAGGAGGTTATGTGATATATCTTCAGAAAAATAAAACAAAATGACCGTAGCTTTATTCTGATGTTACACGTTTTCCTTATAAAACATGCAACCTGACTTACAGTAAAGCATAGTTTTCAGTGTGTTAAGGCCTTCAAGAAACATTCAGTATTACCCAGTATCTAAGCAGCTCTTGTTGTGTGCAGTCTTTCTTATGAATTTCTTTCTAGCTTTTCAAATGTTCCAGTCACTTGAAAAATATACTATAAGGCATGTGTGGGTAGGAGAATCTTAGACACTAGAAGATAACAGAAAAATGAATGGGCACTGGAACTTCCCACACAATTCCAGGGTACATTCATAAATTTGTCAAAGAAGACAGAATCCTACAAATGACAAAAAATTGGGTTTGAGCCTTATTTTTCTTTTTATTTACCTTGGGTCAGATGATGTGGTATTCCCCTATCACTTCTGTCACTTGGCGATGTCTGAACTGACCTTCCTAGAAGCAACACTTATCTGTGACTGACAGGAGCAGCCATCTCTGGTAGAATGAATTTTCCCTCTCTCTTTTCTTGTCTCTCTTTACCCTTGCCTGATTTCTGTCTAACTTGTTTCCCCCCCACCTCTTATTTTCATTCAATTTATTTATTTGCCCTCTCCCTTCTTTGCCAATCTCTTCTCACCTCACCCTTGACAATCTTCCCCCTTTCCTCCAAGTGTTTAACATTTTCCCCTCCCACTTTGGCATATTTCTTTGTACCCTTTACTGCCTGTCTGTTCCTTTGCCGTGTTACTCCATCTAAACCTAACCTTTGCCATTGTTCCATTTCTTTCTTCTACTCTTTCCCCCAGCACCTCCCCATGAGTTCTTCTGTGAAATCCTGGTCCCATTCAAGTTAAATAGTAAAACTCCCATTGACTTCAATGCAGACAGGATTTCATCCCTAGAGTTTAACAGAAGTGCAGTGAGTATCCAATTAGGGTTGCCAACTCTGGATGGATGAATTCCTGGAGGTTTCATCACATGATATAATCTTTAATTAAAGATTAATCTTTAATTGCTGGAGACTCCAGGGCAATCCCGGGGGGTTGGCAACCCCCATATCCAATGAACTTCTTGCATCTAACATCATTAGCAGTACAGGTGATTTCTATGTCTCAGGGTAATAAAAAATAAAAAAAAATCTGGCACAACATACCACAATTATATGTCCAGAGTGTGGTACTACATTGTGAAAGGAACCCTGAATTTCCAATAAGGAATACATGGAAAAATTACAACTAGAACTACTTTTAAATATTTCAGCTATATTCAATAATTATTTTAATTTATAATAACTATACACAAAGGACAAGGGCATCTACCCCAGGCTCTAGGCACCTTTGCAAAAAATTAAAACTAACAAATGTAAACCGAGTGGTTGCTCCTCACCCCCAAGCCACAGAGACTGACCAATCATAAAAAAAAAAATCAAGTCCAAACAATAAGTCTCTTCCCAACAGTTGTCAGCTATTATCACAAACCTCCTTCCCCAAAAGCCTGAGTAAAGAGATGGGTCTTGTAAGGTACTTAACAAGTTAAGAATATTTTAAAAAATGTGCTTCATATCACAATATTTCACTCAGACAAGAAGCCCTTGAAAACACTACTTGAGGGAAAAAAAAGACGTAAGTACACTGTGTGTTGAAAAGATGTTTTCCTAAGTATCGCGCTCTTTCTCCTATATACAATGTTCCTGTGGTGCTGCTTGGGATCTACAATCTATCATACTTGTTTTACTTTCATTGTAACATTTGCTTCAAAATTATTATTCCCTTTTGGAAATGCTTATTTATAAAATGTTTCCTGCCTTTACACAAGCTCAATTAAACAGAGTTCTTCATTTATTAGCTCATGTTTTAATAATATCTTGCCATGTGGGTATGGCAATAATCATCACAATAAACATAAGGATCAAAGATCGCTGGATATATAGATGGCATGTACAATTAATAAAAAATATTCCACATCACAAAGATCTAACATTCTAAAACTCCGAAATCTTACTTCAGAATGAGATGTTCTAGATGAGGCATGTTTCTGTGTAATTATCATAAATCTTTTCACAAAAATGAGTTAGTTTTAATAATAAATAGGGACATTTTGCAAGCAAGCTAAAGAAGTGAACACAAATAAAACTCTAATATGAATAAGTTAGCACTTGCAATATTTCATAATGAAGATGTGTACTTAAACTGGAACTATATTCATCACACACACAAAACGAAGTTTCTTTCCTTCATGTTCCTGATTTGATTCACATGCCACTGCCTGTAAAATCACAATGCATTCCAATGATAACTGTTACGTTGTCACAAAGTATTGTAATTATATAAGGATCAGACTGAAGGAGAGAACAATTAGGTTGCAAGGAAGCAAGCATATTTGTTACAACACACAAATTTTATATAATTAGTTATAATGAGTAAGGAAAATGGCACAGGAAATGCAAGAAAGAAAATAAATGTTACAGTGTATCAGTAATAAATTCCCTTTCTCACCAGTGCAAAAGAGCTAGGAATTACAGCCACACAAATATAAAAAATAATTAGAAAATAAAATGAATCCTCAGAGTACTGCCAGCAAATCATCTTACATATATATTATATTTTTATTCCCCGAGGAACTCAAAATGCTTTACAAATAGAAATAAAACTATATACAGGAAACTTCATCCACCACTGATATGCAGCTACCTCTGGAATGAAAGGCAGCAGCTGCTTGACAACTCCTAATACTACTATAAAACAACTGGAGAGAAAGTGAATATCTTACCCATCTGGAACTGAATATGGAATTCAGTAAGACATTATCTAATTATCCAACATAAATTATGGTCAAGACCCCTCTGAAGTCAACATCCTAATATTTGGAAACAGTGCCTTGGATTTTGACCATAAGTTATTTCTGTGTGCAAGATGGCACCTCCAAAAGCACAGTGTCTCACACATATTGTAGAAAAGCTCTGGTTCAAGTAGTGACTCAGAGAGAAGAATCCCACCAGCATCACAATATAGATTATACTTTGTAATTCTATAAAGGGTTACACAGGAATATAGGCTGTTAAAACAGG
>NC_052626.1:54735148-54750148 GCF_016161935.1 Mauremys reevesii
AGAAACAGTTTCCTTACCTTACTGAATCTTTTTTAAAACTTTTATTTATTTAGTAGTTTGCTTTTAACACAGTACTGTACTGTATTTGCTTTTTTCGTCTTTGATGCTGCCTTGTTGTGTACTTCTGGTTCCAAATGAAATGTGTGGTTGACCAGTCAATTCGTAACTCTGAAGTTCTACTGTATCACAGTATTTTAATCAGAAAACATGAGTCTGAATGCTTTACAAGTTATCATAGTGTTTTAAAAAAAATGTGTGCACTGTATACATTTTTGTTTCATAGACAAAGTGAAGAGTCTGGAAAAGGTTTTTGGTTTCTGAAGAATCAAAAAAATATACAAAGAATTAAACTGGCAGGGGAAAAGTTGGAGTAAAATTGTCTCAATAGGAATGTTTGCAAGCGAGGCAACAAAATTGTAGAAAGCAAATGAAGAGCTTTTTTTACATCATACCATCGATCCTAATGTTGAGAAATACTCTACTAACTAGTTTTTCCTTCTAGGAAAGGATCTTTCTGATACAGTAGTACTTTAGTTACTAGCCATAAAAGGTATATAACATCCCTTTAAAAAAAATTGGTGGTGAAGGCCTACACAATCTGCAAAGTTATTTGAATACAATGGGAAATTATTGCATTTAATGACTTTCCCAGTGTCTTCTATCGAGGAAAACTACACAAATTCTTCAATGTTTGAGACTTCAGGTTCCATGCACTGATCAGAGACCACCATCTTGAATTTTTTTTTCTGAGGGGAGGCATTGCCATGACTTCATTAGGAGCTTTTAAAAGATAAGATGTGGTTTTATTCTAATCCAAATGATTTTTTTTGCTTGTGCAGGGGAAAAATGGCTGGGATGTCATATTTGGAGATTAAATCCATTCTTTATACACAATAGGGGCCGTGCAAGCAGCACTGCAAAGTTTTTACACTCTGCCCTGCAGGAACCATATCTAGGGATAAATAATAATAGTAACAATGCTTTGAGTTAACCTGTATATGGCGCTTTACATTTTGACTGCATAGAACACACATATAAGGGTGGATTCAGTAGGTTTGGATTCAGGAGTGCTCAGTACATGTAGAATGGAAGCAATTTGCCTTCTTTCCAGCAAATTGCACTGGATTCTGGGCATCTTAACTGTAAGTGTCAAAAGCTTTTGTGTTCTGAAAGTTTCAGGATCAAATAGGTAATCTGTTGGTATCTTGAAGAACCTCTCTGTTGCAAGAAGACTTATAAGACCTCTTATCCCCAGTGCCCTTAGTTATTTCCTTTGGACACATGGGTTCTTCACATAATCCAATGGCTCTATAGTAGAGGTAGGCAACCTATTGCACGCGTGCCGAAGGTGACATGCGAGCTGATTTTCAGTGGCACACTCACTGCCCGGGTCCTGGCCACTGGTCCGGGGGGCTCTGTATTTTAAATTAATTTTAAATGAAGCTTCTTAAACATTTTAAAAACCTTATTTACTTTATATACAACAATAGTTCAGTTATATATTATAGACTTAAAGAAAGAGACTTTCTGAAAACGTTAAAATGTATTACTGGCACGTGAAACCTTAAATTAAAGTGAATAAATGAAGACTTGGTACACCACTTCTGAAAGGTTGCTGCCATCATGCTCCAGAGGAAAGGGGTTTTATTCTATGTATGTTTCAGAATATCAGAGGAGCTAAGGGTCCTCCTGATCCTGAGACTTCAGTTCTTATTCGCATACAGAAATCTGAATTATAAAAATGTTTCCAAGAGCAAATATCTTCTACAAAATATTTAAAAACACATCGTTACAATGAATGATAATGAGCTTCAGAATGACTTGCATATGTACTCTATTCAATTCCCTAACATGGGAGCTATTAACATTGTTCCCTTTTATGCTTGAAATGTTATTTATATATTATTGTAGTGCATAATAGTCCCAGTTATGGACCAGGATCCCATCATGTTAGGCACTGTACAAACACAGAACAAAAAAAGACAATCCATTGACTCCACATGTCTTTTTACAAAATATTTGGTAGCTTTGGCCATGTATCAACACAGAATGGGAGCCACACATGATCTTCCCTTGCAGTTGAGTGACAAGTAGCTTCCAAGTTACTTTGCCCCTTGAATGCCCCAAAACTAATCTCCAGTTAGAAAAGGACTTTAAAATTCCATTTTTCCCTGTAGAACCCATAAATGCACCCTCCAGAGAAAAGAAGTCTATGCAAAGGTGTTTTGGGTATTTGCACCCAATGTATTTGGTCTCTCCAGGAACGTCATCTGCACAAAAATGTTTTGGAGTTAAAGGTGGTTCTCAGTGTATTAGAGAACCTTGAGAAACTCTATCCTAAAAAACTGACCATAGAAAGTAGTGCAATCAGGACAGCATGTTCTATATAAACAAATAGGGGCAGGCTCAGGCCTCCTATGATAGGGAGGTGTACAAATGCAGTTCCTTGTCCCATAAAATATTTCTGGCTGCCCCTTTAAGTGGCAAGAAAGGAGAACAATGTCACAGAGGCTATGCCTGAGTGGAGTTAATGGGTCTGAGTGATCTCTTATTCCAGGATAATGGACTGCCCCCTAAGTACCATGGTGATGAATACATTAGAAATACATGGGATAGAGGACTGTTGGAAACATCAACCATAATGTTCATGACACCAAAGGTCATAGCACATGTGGCTTATACTATAATCCTTCTTGAGCTTATTGCATCTTTCTGGTCCATTGTGGCTCTTCCCCTTAGTGCTGTGCATTGTCACTTCAAACATAAAAACATGGAAGTACTTAAACACTTGGATGAGATGGAAAGAAAATTGTGTTTAGAGTGGGGTGCTGAGTCGTAGTCCTCGCTCTGGCATTGACTTTCTGTATCAATTTGGCCAAATCATTTAAACCAGGGTGGGCAAACTACGGCCCCTGGGCCAGATCTGGCCCGTCAGGGCTTTGGATCCGGCCTGCGGGATTGCCGGCACCACAGGCCCCGCGCCACTCCTGGAAGCGGTCGATACCATGTCCCTGCGGCCCCTGGAGGAGGAGGGACAGAGGGCTCTGACCCACAGGCAAGGGCAGTGCGATCTCCCCTAAACTCCCATTGGCCGCAGTTCCCCGTTCCTGACCAATGGGAGCTGCGGGGAGAGGTATCCACAGGCGAAGGTAGCACGCTCCCTACCCTGAGCCTCCTGCCGCACCCCTCCTGCACCCCATCCCCCTTCTTCACCCTGCAACCCTCCTGTACCCCAACCCCCTGCCCTGAGCCCCCTCCCCCACACCGCACCCCCTCCTGCACCCCAACCCCCTGCCCTGAACCCCCTCGTATACCCCGTATCCCTCCTCTACCTCAACCCTTTGCCCTGAACCCCTTTCTGCATACCGCACCCCCTCCCACACCCTGCACTCCCTCCCTTCACCCCAGCCCCCTGCCCCAGCTCTACATTCATGGCCCTTCATGCAATTTCCCCACTCAGATGTGGCCGTTGGGCCAGAAAGTTTGTCCACCCCTAATTTAAACTCTGTAGACCAATTTTCTCATCTGTAAAGTACTTAACAAACCTCAGGGTTGTTAAATAAAGTTTCTGAAGTAAATCAAGCTCCTCAAATGGAAGAGGCTATTTAAATGCTAAAGCTTGGATTCTGCCACCCTTGTTCACATTGAGTAGTGCGTTATCCACAAGTATTCCCATTGAAATCAATAGAACTCCTAGTCAGATGAGGTACTGCTTAGTGTGAATAGCTTGTTAGGCCAGAAGAGATGATTGTGATCATCTAACCTGACCTCCTCTATATCACAGGCATAGAACATCCCTGAATTAAGTTCTATTTGAAGTAGAGCATTTTTTTATTTTTTTATTTATTTTTTTATTTATTTTTAGAAAAAACATCCAATCTTGATTTTAAAATTGCCAGTGATGGAGAATCCACCATAGTCTTTCATGTGTTGTTCCAATGATTAATTACATTCACTGTTAGTAGAAATAAGGCACTTTTTTTCCCCAATGAATTTATCTAGCTTTAACTTCTATCCACTAGATCTTGTTATGCCTTTGCTGGATTGAAGAGCTTATCTATGGTTCCCCCTCCCCCCCCCCGTATGTACTTATAGATAGAGATCAAGTCACCCCTTAACCGTCTCTTGGTTAAGCTAAACTGATAGACTCCAGGAGCTCAATTATTATAAAGGCATGTTTTCCAATCTTAAAAATTTCCAATTTTATTATTCGTTTTTCTGTTTAAATTTTTTCCCAACTTATTTGTCTGATTATTGCTTTCAGCTTTGTGAAACTGGCCCTTTTAAAGCACCAAGTATATTACTGGTTTGGACTTTATTCTGTTTATACACAACAAATGTGATTGTTGTGACTACTGGTACCTAAGCTGCCACTAATTTTTGGTTGTGTGATTATTTTCTCTCCATCTGTCAAGCTGAGGTCTTTGTATAGAAAATCCCAGTATAGTATGCAATACTTTGTGGAGTTAAGAAATAATATTTAGAAATTCCAAGGATGTTTTAGTACTGCAGCATGAGAATGCCAGCATGTGTCATTCAGGTTGAAGTCTCCTTACACATTAGGTATAAGTTAGTCTTTTTTCTGAAGCATGAATTGGTGGTCAGTAGCAGACACAGACTAGTACCCCATATTGTGCTTTATCTTCTAGTGACTTGGAAACAGGTAATGTCATTTTTTACATAGAGTGCCACTCCCTCTCGCTTTTACCCACCTGACCCTTCCGAAATCGGTTATAACCATTGATTTTTTTAATGTTCCAGTCATGTGAATATCACACCAGGTTTCATGAATACCAGCTAGCTCAAATTTGCTCATAAATGGCCAATTCCAATTCCTAGTGTTTATTGGCAGGCTACCAGCACTGGTGTGTTGGTAATTAAAGAATTTCTTCTCTTCCTGTCCTTTGGTGTCTTGGTTAACTTTCTTCTCGGCATCATGACTTTGTTGTAAATCAGGGCTCATTCGTTCCCTCTTTTACCCTCCTGTTCTTGTTTGTCAGCTCTCTTGATTACTTGAGCCAGCCTTTATCCCAAAAGATTGCTTCCCCTTTTACTGAGATGAAGGCCATCCAAACTTTACAGCGCACTCTTCCAGTACAGGATGGACCAGTGTTCCAAAAACTCTCTGCCTTACACCAGCAGAGTAAGGGTGGCAAAAATGGGCCCTATGTAATTATTGTTGCCGTGAGTTTGGGAGAATCACAGTACAGACAGTGGGTATAGCCACAGCTGAGTTATGCATGTAGTTGAAAAATGAGTGTGAAGAAAATCCCGGACATGCAGGAAAATGGACAAGAAACAAGTAACATGTTTTAACTAGACCACAACTTTTTATTAGCTCATCTGGGAACTATCCAGCATTAACTTTCCCAGTGAAGTCATCCTTCCTTCCATAATCTATTCTACCCAGGGAAGGGCTAACATCAGCTTCCTATCCCCTGACTATCTGTTCCCATCTTATTGCTGGGACCTCAACAGCTCTCCCCTAGTTTGAGTGTTAAGGGATTAGTGAAAAGGGGGTTGACTCCTTGCTGCACCAGATGTTAGGAGCCCCATCCTTTTTAGAGGATGCCTACCTCTAATTTCACTCTCAATTCCAGTTTATCAGGGAACCCGACTTACTATTGAATGAGTATTTGTGCTGGATATCTGCCATGTTGCAACAACTTGAGCTTTTCCTCCTAAGCTACCCCACTGGCTCCTGGGCTGCTGTGGCAAAGGTGGAAGAACCCACCCTGTCTCAGCCAATTTGTCAGTAAGTGGAAAAATTGCTTCCCGGTCCTAAGAAGGTGACTAGTTTATAGCCTGCAGTAGTCTCAAAACCCCAATTCTGTGCTAATCCCAGAGCTAGGAGCTGCTGTTTTGAGCATGTAATGGAGCCCAAGCAGGAGGGAAAGAGCACATATACCTTCCTTTTGTGCGTATGGGAGCCAATGGACTTCTGCTGCTCCCCTTAGACCAGGGGTAGGCAACCTATGGCACGCATGCCTAAGATGGCACGCGAGCTGATTTTCAATGGCACTCACGTTGCCCGTGTCCTGGCCACTGGTCCGGGGGCTCTGCATTTTAATTTAATTTTAAATGAAGCTTCTTAAACATTTTAAAAACCTTATTTACTTTACATACAACAATAGTTTCGTTATATATTATAGACTTCTAGAAAGAGACCTTCTAAAAAACATTAAAATTTATTACTGGCACGCGAAACCTTAAATCTGAGTGAATAAATAAAGACTCGGCACAGCACTTCTGAAAGGTTGCCGACCCCTGCCTTAGACCAACTAATCAGCTAGGATGCCCCTTTCCTTCCCCCTACCATTTCACTTCCCAAACCCACAAAGAAGCAGAACTTCCTATGAGGAGGGATGGGAGAAAGAGATTTTTTTTAAGGAAGCCAGAGAGCCCTCTTTCCCCTGCTACCCCAGACAAAGCCACCTTCCCCCACTTCTCAGGCTGCAGGAGTGCATTTTGTTTATGCAATACTGTACAAATATTTTGAAACTTTTATTGGTACCTTTCATATGCCTGTACTTTTGAAGCTTGGTTGCCTTAGTAACAGGTAGAGAGAAGAGTTAAAATTAGGGGTAGCTTCAAATGCCTTTTAAAGAGAAATGTAAAGTATGTTTTGTATAGCTGAGGATTCTACCATTTTGAAAAGATGATACTTTTAAAAAGACTGGGTCTTATATTATATTTACTATGGAGTTCACACTCAACGAGTGAAAGACAGTGGTGGACTCATAGTGTCCAAATCTAATGCAACCAAAGGTCTCCCCATAACAAATCATCATGTGCAATCTGAGTCTGATACCTGAACTTTATCAGAACACAGCTTCACCATATAGAAATACATAAAATAAAAAAGTACAGTAAAACCTTGCTGATCTGCACCCTTAATGTTTCATATGAAAAGGTACTCTTTCTCCACTTCTCAATTTTTTAATACATACAGTGCATCATGCAGGTTCATATTTTTAAGTACTTTTACAAAATATACTAAGTACATTTAGCAGTATAATGAAGTGCAGCAAATTTAAAAGCTAAAATTGTCAGTTGACAAAATAAAGTGTATTTGGATACACTATTATTACATGTGTATGTGTGTGCTTGTAAATAGTCATTTTCATGAATTTGCAGTGGGTCTTCCAGTTTTAGTGAGATTCTGTGGTACCTCACTTGTTAAAACAAAAACAAATATGTCCAAACATATGGCCTGCCTACTGCAGGACGGAAAAAGTTAAATAACAGCAGCACTGTCAATAAAAATTTAAAAACACATGTGCCAAAAGTGCACAAAACGTTGGAATCCAGTTTACATTTCCCCTCTCCAAAATCACCATGTGAGAAAACTATCAGCATTCCTTTTCCTTTGTCCCCATCTCTGTTCCTTGAGGATTGGTGATCACCCTTGAGTCATGTGCCTGGGTATAACAAGCAAGGAGCAAATCCCCTTGCCCATGGGACATCAACACACCTGAACCATTCACAGGACTGCTGCCTATCCTCCTTCTGCTCATCACCTTGGTCACAGTTATAAGTATGTGCATTTTGTGGGGTGAGGGGCTTGGGGTGGAGGTGACATCCAGTATGAGACACTGGGCTGCATCCTCTTCTATGGTATGACTGACTGGGAAGAGGAGGTGGACACAGCTACTCCCCTCTTGTATGCCATGAGACTGCAGTCAGAAATCAGCTTCACTGTGCAACTACTATGCAGCGCCAGTTACCTGGATGAGGGAGGGGTAAGACTGAGAAGCAAATGTGCAGTATTGCTCCTGGTTCTTTTCCTGACAATGCTCTCCTGTTCCCCATCCTCTATGGCAGATGACAAATGTCTGCACCCCTTCGATCCTTCATGGATCCAGTCCTTATGGTTCAAAGATTTGATCCCTGACTGGAGCCCAAATCTACACAATTCTATGCTTTCTGTCATAGTGCACCTATGATGATGCGGTGTATGTTGGCGGATCAATGGTACCACACCTTTGATGTGGTGAAGGATGAGGCACAGTCTTTGTGCCTTAAAACACCCAAAGTGTGCATATGTTAGCAGGTAAATGTACACTCTGGTGTGTGTGAGGGAAGAAAAATGAATTATTAAAATAAAATTCAACCATCTTATTAGAAATGTAATGTTTAGAGTGTTAAGGTACTTTGAGATTCTTGGTGTGAAAGATGCTACAGAAGTGCAAATACTTATTAAAGAAGAAGTGTGGAGTGTTCCTAATGTAGGTGATAGTGATGAAATAAGTAAATAATATCTCTGTTAGAGATTCCCATGCTGACATACAAAGAGTTTAAATTTTATTAACTCTTAGCCCATCAAAGCAAATAGATCCATTGTAATATGTGTACTGTGTAATCATACTTGCCAAAATTTGGTGATAATTAAAAGCACTCTCTTTACTAGCTATGGTTCCCAAAATTTGCAGTCTGTGTATTTTGTACTAGGTAACATACGCTGCAGTGTTCACCTTTATAAGAATGTATGTATATTTGTTGGTTTAACGCCCCATTTTCTTCTTGCTTTCCATCTCTCTGCCTTCCCTTGGCAAGTGGGCTGTTAAAACACTTTAAAAGAAGCAATTGATGCCAGAAGTGCTCTGCTCACCTGTTCAAAGAAAATGCATAGTTTATATGCTGCTACTGAAGTCATACTGTCAAAGTTTAGTGAAGCAAGGCTGGCAGCATTGACTTATATTTTTTTTTAAGCCATGTTGCTACCTGCTAAGGGAAGACAAAGTGAAGAAGGGGATATTTTGTCCATAAACATGTTGCCTGCAACCAGTTTACATATTGGGCTATCTCCAAGTTAAATAATCAATAACAATAATAATTAGTCAAATAGGAAATGCATAAGATTGTCTGTCAGCAGGGAACAAAAAGGAAGGAGAAAGAGGAGGCTTTAAGGAAATGTACAATCTTGCACTTCTATACTACATAATGTGTTTCTGTTAGGACTATGAAGTGATTCAAAAAATTATTCGCAATTATGATATTAAAAACAATCAAGGTTAATCACAGTTTCAATCGCAGTGTTAAACAATAGAATACCATTTATTTAAATATTTTTGGATGTTTTCTACATTTTCAAATATATTGATTTTTAAATTACAACAGAATACAAAGTGTACAATGCTCACTTTATATTATTTTTATCACAAATATTTGCAGTGTAGAAAAGATAAAAGAAATAATGTTTTTCAGTTTACTTCATACACGTACTTGTACAGTCTCATTATCGTGAAAGTGCAACTTACAAATATAGGTTTTCTTTCATAACTGCACTGAAAAACAAAACACTGTAAAACTTTAGAGCCTACAAGTCCACTCAGTCCTATTTCTTGTTCAGCCAATCGCTACGACAAATTTACAATTATGGGTGCTAATGCTTCCTGCATCTCACTTTCAAGTAACGTGGTAAATAAATTAATAGTCCTGACCTGTGAGTTCACTAAAATTTACAAATTGCAAATTTACAAACTGAGCTAATTGTCTTCACTTCATCAATTAATCCCTCTCTACTGGAACTACTTCTTGCATTCCATGCCTCTGAACAGTTTTCAAATAGCTTCTTTATATCAAGCACAAGCTTGTTTACCTTATCCCCATTTGGGGGAAGAGAAGCAAAAATGGATTGAAAATTAAGGAAAGCCTTAAGTTGAGTCAGGCATTACCAGAGTCTCTGGTATCCTTAAAAAAGATATAGCTTGCATCGTGGGCTTGTGACAGCAATTTAGTGTCCTATCCCACAGGAACGGCGCCTGGCACCAGTGAAGGAAGCAGGTGCCTGGGGCGGCCAATAGAAAGGGGCGGCACTCCGTCCGTTATTGGGGCAGCACGTCCAGGTCTTCAGCGGCAATTCAGCAGTGGGCCCTTCACTCCCTCTCTTCCTCTTCAGCGGCAGGTCAATCGGGTTTTTTTTTCTTTTTTTTCTTCGACGCTTGGGGCGGCAAAAAAGCTAGAGCTGGCTCTGCTATCCCAGCACACATTTGAGGAAAGAGCTCAAGGGTTTGAAATCTCTACACAAAATAGCATGAGTACGTGCTTTTAAAAGTAAATTTTGCATTTTTTAATAAAAAACATACTAGCTGGATATCACACTGAGCCACTGGCAACAAGTGTACAGCTTACTTGATATTGCTCTGGGAAATTCCTCCATAATCAGGAAGACTATGTGGACCATGCAGTCCTAGCCACTCATGTCTGTTTACCTGCTTACTGCAATTCTAAAATAGTCTACAATTAGACAGTTTATAATTCCTTGTAACATATTAATGCTATCCATAGCATATTATTCAAATAAAATTTTGCAGATTTTAACAAAATTCTTTGTTTTCCCAAAATAGATTTTAATCGCTTGTAGAATTCATTTACAGCAGGAAGGCTTAAAACACCACAGTATGTGTCTGTCTCTCTCTCTCTCTCTAAAAAGCTTTAATATATTAATGGTTAACCTTTACATTCTTACTGATGAGCTTTAAAATTATTATTGTTTAGACCTAATTAGGTGCAACACTTAAAATGCATTGTGTGTATGGAGCTATAAAAAGAAACTAATGTGATCTAGGGCTGACAATAAAGTAGTATCTAAGAAAGAATCTCATGGAAGGGTGAAATTGAATGTGGTAACTGTAATTATGTAAAAGGAAGTCTATTACTTTATGATAAAACTGTCAAAATAATGATTGGGTACTCCCACAAATAGTACAGAAGATCAATAAAACTAATACTACGTCATAGCTGGGGAATATAGGAATTCCATTTTGACCTTAATTTGTGATGGAGATGTTCAAAACATATTTAATAAATGGATTATGGCAAATAGGATTTTCTTCCTGTTGCTTTTCTTTTAACTGAGTCATAGTTTTGAGCAAATACTTTCATTTATGAATTAGTGTTGATACCATTAAAAAACAAAGTGTAATGTTTATCCACCATCCAGATGAGGTGCATTTTGATTCATTGATGACTCAATTCTTGGCCTCTTGATGAGAGACAGACCTACCTCACGCTGTGTAAATAATGTTGAGTAGGGATTCACTGAAGTCATCGTAGGTGATGTTTGAATTCGTATAAGGTAGCGATTTCCTCTCCCACCAATTTACCTTATCTCCAGGTATTTGAATTGTCAGTCTAAACCCCCTCTCCTCATTCAGAGGGAGGATGCAGAGGTAATTCTGCAAAGAGACCATGGAGACTATCCAGCCAAGTTTGTCCCCCTCACATGATTTTTTTTTTTTATGGGATGGGAATACCTGGCCTTGTATACTCAAATTTACTTTAATTACTGTAAAAATATTATAAAAATAATATTGGATATGGTTCCCTAACTAGGGGCCAGAATAGGTCTTTAGTAAAAATGTTTGCTCTTACTGTCTTATCACCCCCTTGCTTGTAGAGTGGTTCTTTGCCCTCATTAAAGTAATATAACACTTCTTAATGTAGGAATCTCCACACAGGAACAGTTAGTGGTTTATTATTTATTTGTTTGTTTTATTTGAATTATGATGGTATCTAGAGACCACAACCCTGGATCAGGGCCTTATTGTACTAGGCACTGTATAAATACAAGATGGTCCTTGACCTAAAGAGAATTCAGTCTAAGATGAGAGACGACAGATGGCTGTAACAAACAGAAGGGGGAAGCATAAGGAAACAATATTGGTCTGCATGATAAACAGCAGTCACATCATATTAGGGGCTAGATTCATAAGGAGGACTCAGGTGCTGCGGGGCCGAGCATTGCAGCATCTAACATTAGGCAGCCTGGTACCTAGTAGAATTCACAACCCTGAAGTAGGTAACCAGATTCCCTATACAATGCAGAGGGGAGAGTTAGGCACCTAAAAAGGGGATTCACAGAAGTGATCAAGCTGAGCAGGAAGTTGCCTAAACTATCCAGAAGGAAATACTGAGAAGGGGAGTGTTGCCTGAGCACTGCCCCTCAAATTCTGGGCTGGAGTGAAGCACTTATCTCTATTCAGGATTCACAGCCATGATACCTCTCCTTAGCAGGTTAGCTCGCTCTCAAGAAAAATGGAGTCAGATAAAATACTTAAATGTCATTGAGTCAAAAAGAGAGTGAATGACTCTGTAGCCTAGTGGTTAGCACACTTGCCTAGGAAACCCAGGTTCCAGTCCCTGCTCCAGTGAATATTTCAGTATTTCTGTACAGTGTTCAAGAGGTCCATCTTGAGCCCCACTCCCAGAAGGCCCAGTAGTTATGGCACTCGTAACAGAAGTGAAAGACCTAAATTCAAGACCCAACTCTTCATCAAGCAAGGTAAGGATTTGAATCTGGGTCTCCTGTGTTGTGGGTGAGTGCCTTAACCACTGAACTAATATAATGAAAGGGGGGCAAAAGCACAATAACAAGATTTAGTGAGGGCCCTATTTGGTAGGTGTGCTTTTAGGCAGCCTCTCGGCATGTTCATCAAAGTGGCCCCTACAGGTGAGATAGGCACCAAGCTGGCTGGTGGTGTATGGACTTAGTCAGCTATATATAGGCAGCTGCATGCTCAGCAGCACAAATTTAGGTACTTAGGGGGCTTTACCAGTGGAAACTTTGCTGCCCACAAGGTTGGGCAGCAGTTGAGTGATGGTTTTATGAATGCCAGTGGTGCTCAAATGTTGGACTTTGCCACCTAAAGTGGCAGTGAGGCCCTTGGGTTGGTGTATTCCTGAAGGTTTCATCACAAGACATAATCTTTAATACCTAGCAACTCCAGGACAATCCCATAGGGTTTGCAACCCTATTAGGCCCGTAAATCCCTCTTGTGAATCTAGGTCTAGCTGTCTTGTCATGCTTTCATAGTTCAGTGTCCTGACAGTAGTCAGTACTAGGCACTTCAGAGGAAAGTGAATGCAAGAACCCTGCAGTAGACACGGTCCACACAGATTTTTTTTCCCCTCTAAACCAGATACTTAAAGGTTGGTTTATGCACTGAAGCAGAGATTTATATCCTTTTCAGAACTGTTCCATTTTTTCTTAATCCATATTATTTTTTACTCTGAATTATGTCAACTATATAAATAACCAGTCTTTTTTAAAATCCTGCTAAGCACTTGGCCTTGATATCTTGTGACAATGAGTTTCAGAGACTAATTGTACATTGTACACAAAAGCATATTCATTAGCTTTTAATTTAATTTATTTTAATGTCCATTTGCTATTTTATTGAGAGACATTGAATAATTTCTATACCATTCATCCTTTTATCTCTAAGGTGTCCTTTCCTATTTGTTTCCTCCAAAATAAACACACCCAATATTATCAATTTCTTCTGATTTAGAAACACTTTCAGGTTACCAACAATTCTTGTTTCCAGTCTCGGAACCTCCTCTATTTGTGCTATACCCTTTTTTGAGATATGATGACCAGAACTCAACACAGTGTTCTGGGTGAGGAGGGCATACCAATGTTTTTGCTGGAGTATTCCATCCCATTCCTTAATCATCTTAACTAGATGATTGAGCTGGTCAACATTTTTTTTTATAGGAGTTTTCTGTTTTAAAAAGACAGTTTCAGCAAAATCAGCATGTGTTTGCAGGAATGTATTGATTGTGACAATTTTTTGATGGGAAAAATTTGAAATGTTTTGGTTTTGTGGGAAAGGTTGAAACATTTTGTTTCAAATTTTACATTGTTAAAATTTTATATAATACATTATATTTATTTTTATATTAATATGTATTAAAGGAAAAACAAAACTTTTAAACACTAATTAGCTTTTATCAGAATTTTCATTTCACAGGAAATTTTGGCTTTTTTAATACTGAGTACTCAGATGCAGCTGCAAGATCACTGCCTAATTTTGTAACTCTGAACATTTTTCCTGCTCACTATGCACTCTGTTTTCTAGGTCATTAAGAAAGACCTTAAACTGTTTCTACTACAACACAATATGGCACCTCACGTTAAACTTTTCCCATGATGAAACCTCACCATATATTCCTACTCATAGCCAGTTTCTAATCCATGACAGTACTTTGCCTCTCACTCCATGGCCACTTCAGTTTCCTTAAAATCTTCTTGTGAGGGACTTTATCAAAGGCCCTTTGAAAGTGCAATTATATTATTATTTTCTTTTATCCACTATTTTACTCATGTTCAAAGCATTACAATAGACTAGTGATTGCACCATATTTCTTCGCTTCAGTCCTTATGCTCTCATAGTCATTTGAGGTTTTAGGTCTGTTATAATTATCACTTCAACCAATTTATCAGGTGTTGGGAGTAAAGTTTATGGTCTGTAATTCCCAAGGTCCCTTAGCAGCTCCATCTAAAAATACATACAGCATTAACATTTATTGTTTTCCAAACCTCTGTATGTTGTAGCTGATTATAATTTCCCAGGAATGTGGGTTGCACAAATGAAAAAGTAAATGTTACCCAAAACTTTTAAGAGAGTTTTGTATTAATGGGAAAATCCATGTAACAGTCTATTGAAGATTGTGTACTATGTTCTCAGGAAATGTAATTACCCATGCCAGAGGTTACAGCAATGTATATAGTGCTGCAAAAAAAGTTGCCAGAGTTTTAAAAAAAACCAAAAAACAAAAAAAAAACCCTTGCATTTGGATATCCTATTAGTTTATAAAATGCAGTCGAATATTTTTAAATTTATAATTTTGTTGCAGAATGAACTTACTGCTTCATTTATCTAGCTTAGTGCTGTGGCAGAAGGATGATACACTACTGTTTGGTAGCAGTGGATTCCATGCACCTTTGTTTCCACATTCTTTGCTGGTAGAGTCTGGGTGCACTGTGGAAAACCGATTTTGTTCAATAGGATAAAGAGAAGCTTGGCTACATGGCTCACAAAACCATTCATCTATTGCCTGATCCTTGGAGCAATGCTGGCATCTGTGATGCTTTCTGGCTGGAGTTGCTTCCCTGCCCTTCCAATTGGAGGTAGGAGACCATATTTAACCAGTAGAATAGGAAGAAAATTGGAGGCAAATTTTCATTTTAAATTCTTATGTGTACCTTTTATT